>NC_038043.1:11620739-11893239 GCF_002211085.1 Panicum hallii
CACAAGGTTTAGACAGGTTCGGGCCGCTGAGAGCGTAATACCCTACGTCCTGTGTGGTTTGTATTGCTTTTGATAATGATTCTCCCCGTGGGGGTCCTGTCCCCCCTTATATAGTCTGGCGGGACATGTTTACATGAGAGTCCTAGTCGGATACCAGCCCTGGAGGCCTACCCAAGTACTTCTCGGGTAGTTTCCTACCGTGTCCGACTAGTCTAACTACTCTATGAGTAATCCTACTGCATTATGAGTAGTTACAACAGATATAGGTCATGGGCCATGTCCCATCCCATATCCTAGAAGAAGTGTGCCATGTGGACAGTCCCGTGTACCCGGGTCTGACAAGCCCCCGATCTCTTCGTAGCCGAGTACTGCAGGCGTCCGAGTACTTCTGAAGGCGTTTTCGAGTTCTTCCGAACACCATCTTGAAGGTGTCCTCCGAGTACTTTCTTGGCTGCGTCGAGGCGGTGAGGTGCTCATGCCCTGAGTAGCTGTCTTATCTTATATGGGATGCGATTAAACTCGCACTCCATATGGAGTAACCCCAACCCTTAGGTTGTCCCGCAGAATCAGGTTGAGGGTCAATTAAATCTTGAGTCTTCTGACTTTATCTTACAGCAGATTTGAAAAATAAGTCACTGCTAACACGTGTCCCGCAGTCCCCGATCCTTGAATCCGAATCCCTAAGTTTTGGAATAAAGGATCCAAAGAATCGTGGCATGCAATATATGATAGCAAAGGTTTGATGGTAAACATGGGCAAATCGGTTCAGTAAATTTGAAAACCTCTTTTGTCGGGATAAATTCCTTGAGAAAATGGTTAAACAAATTACATCTCCAACAAATTACCTCTCAAATCAATCTTTGTTTCCTGAGTCAATGACTAAATAAGACCTTTGGGTAATAATATGAAAACCTCTTATTTTGGTATAAAATCTCAGAAATAATTGTTAACAAATAACTCCCCAAGATAAATCTTAAAAAGCCTATTCGATCTGGTATTGTCGAGTAGTTTTACAGCGTCTGGTGTTACAACATGAGAGCCTTGTCGCATCAAGCCCCCAAGCCAGGAGCCAGATGATAAGCTTAAAGTGGTCATAGCAGAAAGGTGGTATTAGCCCCCAAGTACAAGCATTGAGCAAGTAGCCGTTGGGGCATGGGTAGTCGAAGAAGCCATCTAGTCGGAGTCGGTTCCGACTAGGATTGCAGTCGAGACAAGTAGACGAAGTAGTCGAATATATGTGTAAATAGTCACAAACTAGTAATCTTCTTGTCATGGGAGCGAGGCCCCTTCAATAATATAGTGTACAAGTCGAAAACAAGTAATATGTTACTAGAAAATAAGGGAGCGTGACTCTCTCAGCAAACTTATGCGTAGTACTAGTTGCAAACTAGTAAAATGGAGGTGTATTGGAAGTATGAGCACAAAGGCCCTTCAGAAACCCAAAAACCAGTCGGAAACCAGTAATTAGGTATTGGAAATATGGGAGCGAGGCCCCTTCAGCAAACTAGCGTGTAATACTAGTCGTGACCTGGTAAAATGGAGTTATACTGGAAGTATCCATATTCAGGCATCAAAAAAGATGTTCTCAGTTGATCAAGGATGAAACCAACATAGATGTTCAATATTCCAAGAATTTGGTACCTCCTGACCATCCGAGTACTGTAAGCGATAAGATCCAGGGCCTGTAACCTTGTGCATGATGAAAGGCCCTTCCCATCGTGAATTAAGCTTGTGTAGACCAGTATCATCCTGGATCCGTCGAAGTACCATATCTCCAATGTTGAAAGAGCGTGGGCTAACATTCCTGTCGTGATAACGACAAACTCCTTGTAAGTAACGGGCCGACTACAACAATGCATTGCATCGAATTTCCATGGCTGAGTCAAGCATGAGATGTCTTGCGGTGTCAGCCTTGCCTTCTTCAAATATCTCTAGTCGTGGAGACTTCCACATTACATCGGCTGGTAATATAGCTTCAGACCTGTATACAAGAAAGAAAGGTGACTGGCCTGTGGCTTTGCTTGGTTGTGTGCGAAGCCCCCAGACTACTAATGAGATCTCATTGATCCACTTGCCGCCCTTTTTGCTGTTCTCGTCGTATAGTCTTTTCTTCAATCCATCAAGAATCAAGCTATTGGCGCGCTCAACCTGGCCATTGGCCCGTGGATGAGCTACCGAAACATATTTGACTTCAATGGAGCTGCGTTCACAGAAATCCCAGAACTGATGCGAGTGAAAATTGGATCCCAAATCTGTGATATTTGTGTTGGGGAAGCCAAAGCGGTGTAAGATGTCGCAGATGAAAGTAACCACTCAATCTGGAATGAGCATTGCTATTGATTTGTACTCGATCCACTTTATAAACTTGTCGATGGCCACCAACATGTGTGTGAAACCTCCCAGCATAGTTGTGAAGGGCCCTATCATATCCAGGCCCCAGCATGCAAACGGCCATGAAAGTGGTATAGTGATCAGGTTATGAGCCGGAACATGAGGTTGTTTGCCAAAGAATTGGCAGTTGATGCATTAGCGAATGAGTGCTTTGGCATCTGCCAAAGTAGTCAACCAGTAGAAACCAGATCGAAACGCCTTGCCGACTAGTGTGCGAGAAGCTGCGTGGTTCCCACACATGCCTTCGTGAATCTCTTGGAGTATCTATTTGCCCTCCTCCATGCTAACACACTTCATGAGTATGCCCGATGTCGATCCACGCTTGTACAGATTGCCCCCAACTAGAACATATCCTTTGCTACGCGTATGATGCGAGTAGCTTCAGCGCTTTTTGGGTCGATGTTGGGGGGTAGTTTGTGCTCCTGGATGTAGTCGATGAAGGCAACTTCTCGATCAAGTTCCTTGGGACACTGAGTGATGGAACTTGAGTCTGATGCCCTGATTGAGGGGTGATGCAACTCGTGAATGAAAACTCCTGGTGGGATGTTAACTCAATCAAAACCTAGCTTGGAGAGCACATCCGCGCCCACATTGTTGTCGCGAACCAGGTGGTGAATTTCCAGCCCCGAGAACTTTTTCTCGAGCTTCCGTATTTCCATGATGTAGGCATCCATGGTGTCCTTGTTGATGTCCCACTCCTTATTGACTTGTTGAACCACCAGTAAGGAGTTGCCATAGACGAGTAGTTGCTTAATGCCCAGAGAGATTGCCACGCGTTGCCCGTGTAGTAGTGCTTCATACTCGGCCTTGTTGTTAGAAACCTCGAATAGTATTTGAAGCACATACTTGAGCTGTTCTCCTCTCAGGCTGATGAAAAGTACTCCCACACCACCGCCACTGAGCTTGAGCGAACCATCAAAGTACATGACCCAATGCTCCGGCTAGTTGGTTGGGGCTTCCACTTGGTTTTCTTGCCACTCCGCCATGAAATTGACTAGTGTCTGCGATTTGATGGCTGTCCGGAGCTTGAAGTCGAGTGTAAGGGCTCCCAGCTCCACTGCGCACTTGGAGATGCGCTTGGTAACATCCCAATTGTGGAGGATATCCGCCAATTGGAAGTCGAAGACCACCAGGATGTTGTATGCATCGAAGTAATGGTGAAGCTTCCTGGAAGTAATGAGTATACCGTAAAGTATTTTCTGAATCCTTAGGTAACGGACCTTAGATTTAGAGAGGACTTCGCTGACAAAGTAGACTGGTTGTTGCACCCTGAAGGCATGGCCTTCTTCCTGTCGTTCCACCATGATTGCCGTACTGACAACGTGAGTAGTCGCGGCGATGTAGAGTAGCAGGATCTCACCTGGTTGGGGAGCCGTCAGGATGGGTGGTGACTGCAGATGGTGCTTGAGATCTTGTAGTGCGTGGTTTGCCTCCTCGGTCCACTTGAACTTGTTGTGGAGCTTGAGCAATTTGCCAAGTCGAGAGATGAATCGATTCAACGCTGCTATGTAGCCAGTGAGCTTCTGGACGTCCTTGATCATCTTTGGAGCATCCATGGCTGTGATGGCATTGATCTTCTCTGGATTTGCTTCGATCCTATGGTGACTGACAATGAACCCGATTAGTTTGCCTTGAGGCACGCCAAAGGCGCACTTTGTCGGGTTGAGCTTCCATTGAAACCATCGCAAGCCGTTGAAAGTCTCCTCAAGATCAGTGATGAACTCATCATGGGATCTGGTCTTGATGATCACATCATCCACGTAAGCTTCAACATTGTGGTGTAGTTGGTCCGCAAGGCACAGTTGGATGGCCCATTGATAGGTGGCTCCTGCATTCTTCAACCGAAAGACCATAGTATAAGCATATGCTCCAAAAGGGGTGATGAACGCTGTTTTGATCTGGTCTTCCTCCTTGAGAGCTATCTGATGATAGCCCGAGTAGTAGTTGAGGAAGGAGAGCAAGACACAGCCAGCCGTAGAGTCGATGACTTGGTCAATGCGTGGGAGCTCGAAGGGGTCCTTCGGGCAGTGTTTATCAAGATCGGTATAATCCACACACATCCTCCATTCATTGTTATTCTTTTTCAATACAAATACAGGGTTAGCTAGCCACTCGGGGTGGTACACTTCTTTAATAAAACCAGCCGCGAGTAGTTTTGCTAACTCTTTCTTGATGGCCTCCCTCTTGTCGGGGGCGAAGCGTCGTAGTCTTTGCTTTTTTGGAGTGGCTTAAGGGTCGACTTTTGGGCAATGCTCAATCAACTTCTTGTGCACCCCTGGCATATCCGCTGGTTTCCATACGAATATGTCCCGGTTAGCCCTAAGGAAGCTAATGAGCGTGCTTTCCTATTTGTCGCCTAAGTCGCCCCTGATCAAAGCAGTCATGGACGGGTCGCCCTCTTGCAGCTGGATGGTCTTGATGCCGACGTCGCTGGTGCTGGGTTTAACCCTCGACTGGCTAGGCCGCTGATTGGAGATCTCCATCTCTGTGTTGGTCAGCTTCAGCGTGGCAGCAAGTACCTCTGTAGATGGCTCTGGCATGCGTGAAGTTGTGGCATACTCAATCACATCCTGGTCGCAGTCGTACGACTTCTTCAGGTCACCACGGAGTGTGAGTAGACCTGTCTTGCCTGGCATCTTGAGTAGCAGGTAGACATAGTGGGGTACGACCATGAATTTGGCTAGTGCTGGTCTGCCAAGTATGGCATGGTACGACGAGTCAAAATCCGCCACCTCGAACTTTATGTACTCGGTGCGGTAGGTATCTTTTGTCCCGAAGGTGACTGGCAGGACCACTGACCCGAGTGGTGTAGCCGCTTTACCCGGGATGATGCTTTAGAAGGGAGCTTTGCTGGGAGTGAGCATCTTGGAGATGTCCAGTCCCATCTTCTTTAGAGTACTCGCGAAGAGCAGGTTGAGGCCGCTCCCGCTGTTGATGAGTAGTCGGGTGAGTTGTGAGCCCGCCACGACACGGTCTAGAACGAGAGGGAATTTTGCCAGCTCGGAGAAGCTGGTCCATTGATCATCCCTGGAAAAGGAGATCAGGACCTTGCTATATCTCAGAGGCCATGTCGTGGCCGGCTCCACAGAGAGTATTTCGTGTAGGGTTAGCTTCTGTGCGTGTTTGGATGGGAATCCGCCATTTCCACCGAAGATGACGTTGATGACGTTCTTTGGATCCTGGAAGTCTTGAGCCCCCGACTTGTCACCTCCTTCATCATCCTCCTTGTCCTTTCGCTTTCTTGCTTGATGGAGGGGTGGTGCAATGAGTGATTTGGGGATGGTGACGTACTCTAAAAGCGTGTGCCGCGACTTCGGATGTATCGAACATTGTTTGTCATGACTTGCTCGTATTCCGAGTGGGTGTTGCCCGGCTTCTTGCCACGCGGGTTGAGCTCGAAGCCGCAACTTCATGGTCTGGCTTGTGCTTTCGGGTGTTCCCCAAGTGGTTCTGCTGGCTTTTGTCGAAGTGGCCGTTGCCCCTGCCTTGCTTGTCGTGGTTGTGCTTGGGAAAGCGGTCGTTTTTCTGATCCTCCTGGTCAGCCCATCGCGCCATCATTTTGCGTAGCTCCATAGCAGTAGTTGGGCGGTTGCAGCCAAAGTCGTGGTATGTGTTCTTCGAGAAGAGGCCGTTTTGAAAACAACGGATGACGTCCTCATCAGTGATGTTGGTGATGGTGGTGCGCATCTCGAAGAAACATCATGTGTAGGACCTTAGGGTCATTCAGCTCTTGCTTCACCTGGGACAGGTCATGGCGAGTGCCTGCCCTGATCATGGATCCCTGAAAGTTGTTGATGAAGGCCCTCTTGAGGTCCTCCCACGAGTGGATGGAGTTTGGCTTGAGGCTTTCAAGCCACGTGAGGGGCGCGGACTCCAGAGCCACCGGGAAGTATAGAGCTTTGGTGGAGTTGGATCCCCTTGAAACTTCAATAGCAACGGAGTAGCATCGAATCCACTAGCGTGGGTCCTGCTTACCGTCGTACTTGGGGATTCCGACTAGTTTGAAGTCCATTGGATAGGACTTGTCGGTGATGCTGGTAGTGAAGGTAGGGAAGCGGTCGCTGTCATCGTCGTCATGGTGCCTGCCGGTACGGTCCCTTCTCCTCGCTTCAATGACAAGCCGCACATCGCGGCCTTCATTGATCTTCTACCTGAGGTCAATCGTGGGAGCGTCATGGAGGTTGGCCTCAACTGGATCTTGGTCGTGATGCCTTGCCCCATGCTGGTTGCGAGGGGGTTGTTGTACTTCTTGTTCGTTGTTGCCACGTGCGGACAGGTGGCCCTCATTGCGCTAGCGGTTGTCATTCCTCCGACTCCTGTGGCCTCCTCCGGGGGTGCGACCGACCAGCGCGGTATCACCATGGTGCTCAGACCTCGAGGGCTGATTCCGAGTGGAAGCAACTCGGTGTTGCCCATCGAGTTAAACGAGTGCGCGCTGGGTCATGTACTGCAGCCTTTGTATCTGAGGATTGGATGGGAGTTGTTGACCTAACAGTGCTGCTTCTGCGATGGCGCCAATCGGCGTATGGTACTCGCAATCCGTGACTGCTGCAAAAGTATTGTTAAGATCCCTTGGTACGCAGGTGCGATTCTGCGTGTTGCGCCTGCGTTGAGCGCGCTTGGCGTTCTCTGCCGGCAGGATCCTACAGTGCTCCTCATCTTCATCTTGGGGGCGTTAGCTCTAGGCTCATCGGCTGAGACGTTCGCGAGTTGTTCGTTGTCGTACTGGGGGTCCAGGTCGTCTTCCTCCGTGTTACGAAGGGATGCCATGCAGACTTGACGATCCAGCAAGTGGCTAGCCGTACGGCTATGGCCGAGTAGCTCTGTGCTACTTTCCCCTTCTTCCTCGATGGGAGAGAGAGGTCTACCCTCCTGGAAGGGTAGTTCCTGTATGAAGGCCACAAGGAGGGAGTCGTAATTGAGTAGTTCGGAGGGCTCAAAGCCCTTCCAGTACACGAAACGGCCTTGCGGCGTTGACGTTATGGTTAAACCCAGATGGCTGCCTGAAAACGATTCGGAGTGGCCATCGGGTTGCGAGTGGTTTTTGGCGGGGGCCACACGACGAATGGTGGCTCCCTCATCTCTGAGTCCTTCTCAAGATCGGCTTAAAGATGTAGTACTACGTGGGGAGTACTCTTCGTTGGAGTCCGAGTGGAAGTCGAAAATAGGGGCCACCCGGCAAGCAGTGGCTCTCACGTCCTTGATCTTGAGTAGTAGATCCAAATCCTTCTCTAAGTCGGAGAGGGATTTAGACAGGATCGGGCCACCGAGAGTGTAATACCCTACGTCCTGTGTTATTTTTTATTGCCTTTGATGATGATTCTCCCCGTGGGGGTCCTTTCCACCCTTATATAGTCTGGGGGGGGGGGGGGATATGTTTACATGAGAGTCCTAGTCGGATACCAGCCCAGGAGTCCTACCCGAGTACTTCTCGGGTAGTTTCCTACTGTGTCCGACTAGTCTAACTACTCTACGAGTAATCCTACTACATTAAGAGTATTTACAATAGATGTAGGGCGTGGGCCATGTCCCATCCAGTATCCTAGGTGAAGTGTGCCACGTGGATAGTCCCGTGTACCCAGGTCTGACAGTCTAGGATTTTTCCCATTTTGCCAAATACATGTCCCTGCATTCACAACTCATCCAAAACTTGTGAAACTTTATTAGAATAAACAAAATATGTATGGAACATGATGCAAAGCTCTATTTATTCCCGAGAAGTTGACGGACAAAAAGTGATTTAATGGCCGTCAACACCTGGCGACCTCCGCACTATCTTCAACGACAGCTGGGGTGCCCGCAATGTCATCATCTCCAGGTAGCAGGAGTGCGATGAGGTGGAGGCTACAGCCCCACCTACTATCATATCCCCCTCGACTACCTAGGTACAACTCGGAAACGCAAGCCAGAAGTAGGGGAACAACCAAGCCGAAGAAAGAAAATGCTCAGCTCGAAGGAACGATTCGAGGAGGCTCTCCACAAGCGATGCCCAAGTCACCCGAAGAGTAAGCTTTCCACCTTCGACTGTAAAACCCTTCGGAGGGACCTGGGAGCTCCACCACTCAACAAAGACTATGAAGAAAGGTGCTAGGACTACCTGAATAATCATTTTGTCTGAGGAAATCTCCAGCTGTGGCAGAACCAACCTAAATTACACCGGCTCAAGTACGCGAGTCCACTCCTGAGGGCTCCAACGTACTTCAAACGGTATAATCCCTTGGCCTGTCGGGTAACATCCCGATAAACCACCGATGCAGGATCAAACAAGGTACCTCGCACGAAGGCGAGTCTAGAGATACAATCACCGTCATATTTTACATCACAGGCATTTATATTACACAAGTTGTCAAAAGTAGTATCAGTTCCACACTGATAGGATCTATTACAAACCGGTTCAACTTTTCAAGTTTACGGCAGCGGAATTTTAAACACAACCACTGTACACGTCGCCAGTACGGATATCAAGGGGGTTGATGGGGGCAATGGGTGGTCGATGGCGGCTGCCCACGGCGGCCAATAGCTCACCGAAAGGGAGGACCGGGGCGGCGGTGGTGATTGGGCTCGGGGTGCGCACGGCAAAGGAAAAGAGGTGGAAATGGCTCATGTGTTGTCTGCTGGTACTGCTGGGCAGAAGAGGGAGGGAAGAGAAGTAGACGCGGGCGCGGAACACGGCGGCGATGATGTGGCGGCCGGCGGAGGCTCGGGTTGTCGTGGCACGCGCGAAACAGGACAGCAGGGAAGGGAAACAGGACCGGGACAGGGGAGAGTGACGCGTGGAGGCCGCCCAAGCAGGAGGTGGAGCTGCAGCGGCGGCCGGGGGAGCTGCACTGCGCCAGCGGCAGAGGGGGCAGAGCAGGGGAGCAAAGGATGCCAGAGGAAGACGAAAGGAGGGGAGGGTCTGAGGGATCTTTTGGAAAATTCAAAAATCTCAGGGACCCTACTGTAAAGTAAGATTTTCCACTAATCCAAAACCCTAATGAGGAAATAACCAAAATAGAAGTTGGAGAGTATTTCAAACCCTACAACATTGCTTTAGGGTTCAAGTTCAAAAACCTAAAGTACACAGCTTTAATTTTAAGTTTTGAACAAAAGTTGTATTTAAGTAAATTTGGTCCTTACTGAGGTAGATTTCATGCAGTTTTGGACATAATTGCAAGTTTTCATGCGATGTCATGATGACTTGCATTCTTACATTTTGATCCTAAGTAAACTTTGAAAGTTACTTTTATACTTCAATTATTTTGCATAAAAGGATCCATACTTTTGCATTAATCACATGTAGGTCCTTCTTTTCACATAAACACCCAAATCTCATAGAATTTAACATATCTATTACAATTTCTGTCACACCCGATTTACAAGGACATAAACCGAGCAATCATATATGCGCCAGGATCAAGTCACGCATATATACAACAGAATCATCAAGATATCACAACACATATCACGAAATAAAAGCGTATAAATTGTAAATGAATTCTTTATTACAACCGAATCAAGAATCGGTTCAAGGAGTGCAGAAGCGTAAAATGAATACATGAAGAATAGGGTGCCACAGGTACGTCGGCTGGGAGACAAATGCCTAGAAGTTGTCAAGTCCACTGATGTAGTCCTACACGTTGCCTGGTACTGAGCAGCAGTCGAAGATATCCCAAAGAGAATAGAAGAGTAGAAAAGGCAAGTGTGAGTACACAACTTGTACTCAACAAGTATAACACGAATTATGAGGCTCTACGGTTAGCTGACTCATCTGCATTAGCTTTTAATCTTGGCAAATTTTATTAAATCTATTTACTACAAGAGGATGAATTACCATGAACCCAAGTTACATAAATAAATAGGTAAAATTTAACATGAGTCTACTGAAATCCAAACCAAACCACCAAAGATAAACCCCACTAATCAGACAGAGGATCTGGGCCGCTCATAACCGTGAGCACGGCTAGTATACCAGTTTTACACTCTCGAGAGGTTGCACAACTTTACCCACAAGTCATGAGCTACGCTAGTTGTTCGTCACACTTTCTTAGGTGAGATGACTAGCAAGCACACTACGAGACCGTTACAAAGGACCACGTTAGTAAGGTGTAACCGCTAAGGTTCCTGGATCAGCGACGATGGGGCCCACCTCATGGGGGTACAAGCACACAGCACAGACCAAGCCGGAGGAGCAGGGACCATTGAAGCTTACCACCCCTCATGCCCCGCAGGTAAGTTACTCCCAAATCAAAATGCCCTATTTAGTAAGTCAAGACCATCCCATTCCAGTCTTGTGGTTGCGCGGTTGTCCCAGGTTGTCGCTCTATGAACCGGTCCTTATGGAGAGTGGCCAACCAAGCACTAAGCACCGTGCTGGCCCCCTAAAACATGTTTCTAACAAAAACATATTTTTAGGAGACGTGAGCCACTCAAGCACACAGCACAGAGGGCCACTCTCAGAATTAAGTTGCATATAACCATTAATCAAATTTAATTAACAAGAACCGAGATGGGTGAGAGCGCAGCACCTAGCACAACTAACCAAAATGCAACCCAAGATATATATATAAAGGATAAGGTGGCTAGGAAGTCCTTATAGGCATACAGAATTAAAATGCAGTATGGAATTGTATTTAAAAGTGATAGGACGTTCATATTATACTTGCCTTCTTCAAAGTTCTCCTGCTGCTGCTCAAAGGGCTCTGAAGAAAGGGGCTCCTGGTACTCGTCCAAAGGCTCAGCGTCTACTCACGATCGCAACGCCAAAACATGGTCCACACAGGCATATACATGCAAATAAGGACAAAAGATAAGAAACAATACAACAATACAATAAAATAGCACATAACACTAAGCTAAAACTATTCTACGCATTACAACGATTGCGTGAGCGCGAAAACCACCTAAAACGGAGCTAAGACGCGAAAACTAGGGCTAAAACAAGGTCTAGGGACTTTTCTGTAAGAAAACAGAAGGTTATAGGGGTTTCTGTGCAAAAACTATAGACGCAGGGTGTTATGTGCGTCTAATTAAACTATAGACGCAGGGTCTAACACGCTAGAACTCAAGGTCTGGACGGGGGGTTCTATATCCAAGGAGCTAAGGGGTCTAAACGTTAAAAACAGGGTTATCTGGAATTACTTTTGAATGGGGGTGGACTGCTGGTCGATTCCAAAGAAACTCAGGGTCTCTTTAGCAAAGCTGCCAGGGCAAACCGGTAACTTCTAATCTGGGCTACTGGATCTAAATCTAACGGCTCGGACCTAATCCAAACCACGAACCGGTATCTGCAGATCTGATCCGTTGTATCCCTATCTCGCGGCTCAGATCTAAACGGACCACGATCTAATCGGGGGCGTTGGCTCGGGATCCGACGGCTTACGGGGTTTGGGCGCGTGGGGTGGCGGCGCCGGTCACTGGAGACCAGCTTCCGCAGCGGCGCGTGGCTCGGGCTCGCCGGACTTCACTGATTCCGGCGCACCGGTGGCCAACAAGGCTCGGGTTTGCGTCAGGGAGGGTCAGCGCAACATGTGTAATCCACTTAGGGCCTTAGCGGGGCTCGGCGAGGCTCGGAGACGCGGTTGCAATGGTAGCGGCGGCTCTACACGGCGGAGTTCACCGGCGAGCGCGCGTGCGTGTTGTTCTGGACACAGGGAAGGGCGCAAAAGGGGCCGAGCGCGTGCGCGGTGCGAAGACAAACCCAAACAGGGAGTTGTGGTGGCGGTGTTGAGCTGTAGAGGGGCCCGCCCCGGTGGAGCGGCGGCGACGGAGCACCGTTGTGCGTGGTCCGGCCGCAAGGGTGGGCTACGGCCTACCGGACCTAGCGCAACAGGAAGAGCAGGACCACGTGGTGCTCACCGAGGGCTCGTATCGACCGGAGAGGCAGCGCAGGGTGGTCGGCGGCGAGGTACGAGCGGCAGGGATAGGCGGCGCTCATGGGGAAGGTCGATGCAGGGCGCCTCCGGGCTTCTGATCCCCACGGGTCGGCTCGTGGTGCTCCTACGGAGGTGCCACGGGGGTTAAGAGGGTCGGAGGGCTACCGGCGACGAGGACTCGAGGGCGAGGAGCAACTCACCGGTGGCGGTCCTCGGGTGGAATTCCGGCGCTACACGGGCCGGGGTCGTGAGGGAAGAGCTTGGGGAGCTTCCTAGCGGTGAGGCGGAGCTGATGCGGCCTTGTCCGGGGCTGGGGTGTAGCAGGGCGGCCGGCCCACGGCGGAGCAGAAGGCTCGGTACGGCGGAGCAAGCGGGCGGTGGCGCTACGGTTCGAGTGGCGGCCGCGGGGTAGGGGATAAGAGCGCAGGGGGTTTGCGGGCGCGTTTAAAGAGGAAGGCAGGGATCTCGGGGGGGGGGGGGCGCTCGGGGTAGGCAGGCGAGGATCACTGTGACAGTTCGTGTACTTGTACTGCTAGGCATATATTTTGTTAGTGTGAAATATATGTTTGTTTGTATAAAGCTCATGTGTGTTTATGTGAAGCTTTTGAAAATTTAAAGTGCAAGTAAAAAGGGTATTTTTGCAATTACAGAAAAACTTAGGGTTGTTTTTGCAAAATGTATTTGGATTAGGGTAATTTCAAAATAAGTGAAATATGTTTTTCTTACTTTATGTCTTGTAAAAAATATATATATATATATATATATACTTAACCAAAAGTTTCATTTGAAGTGTGTATGTTGAAGTGGGTAAAAAGTTTGGGTAAAATGGTAAAAATAAGGGTATTTATGTAATTTTATAAAAGTACAAGTCCTTTTATGCAAATGTTTGATTTACAAAAGTAACTTTCAAAATTTACTCAGGACTAAAGTGTAAAAGTGCAAGTCATCATGACATGTCTATCCACTCATTATGATGAGTCTATCCTGTCATTATGACATGTCATAAATTCTTGCATTTAGTTCCTGAATATTTTAAAATTACACTCTTAGGATAAAAGTAATTCAAATCCAACTTTTACTCAAAATTTCACGTGCAAAGATGCGAGTTTTGAGTTTTTGAACTTGAGCCCTAAAGCAATGTTGTAGAGTTTGAAAAACTCTCCAACTTTCGTTTTGGGCATTTCTTCATTCGGGTTTTAGATTGATGGAAAATTTTACTTTACAAATAGGTCCCTACAGTTTTCTGATTTTGCGCACAAGTCCTTGGGAGAGTTCCATCTGTCTTTCTCCTCTGCTCTCCCTTATCCTGGCGCCCCTTTTGTTTTCTTCACTGGCAGCCTGTCCTTATCTCCACTCTCTCTCTGTTCATCTTGCTTTTGACCTCTTTTTCCTCCTCCACTGGTTCGGGCGGCCACAGCATCAGGCAGCAGGCGCCAGGGCGGCGGCGCCCCCCACGCGGGCGCTCGGGAGGCGAGCGGCAGGCAGCGCCAGAGCTAGCGCTGGGCGGAGCCACGGCGCCGGGCGCGCGCGGCTCAGTGCTGGGGCGAGCGGCCCCACGCGAGCACAGGCGCACAGGCAGGCGGACGCGTGGGCGTGCGCGCGAAGCAGCGGGGCGGCGCTGCGCAAGCTGGCACGGTGCGAGGCGCGCAGCAGGCAGGGCGGCAGGTGCTCGGCCGGCTCGCTGGGCGGGAGGAGCAGGCGCCGCGGCTCGGCGCGCGGAGCGGCTGAGCGAACGGGCGGCTCGGCCAGATGCAGGCGGTGAAGTGCTGGCGGGCACTGGCCGTGAGAGCGCGCGTGGCTGCGGTGGTGGCGTGGCGGCTCGGCCTAGGGACGAGGCGAGCGTGTGCAGGATGGCGGCAGGCCGGCGTTGGTGCGCGGCTCGGGAGCAGACGCGGCGCGAGCGGGAGCAGGTGTGTGCGCGGAGGGCCCAGGAGCAGAGCGTCGCAGACGGCGCTGGCTCGGCCGGAGCGGCGGAGCACAAGCGCGAATGCGGAGCACGTGCGGAAGTCGGCGGTGCAGGTGGAGCCGCGGAGCGGCTGCGGTTCGGGCGGGTGAGCGACGGCACCACGGTGGCCGGCTGCGGCTCGCGAACGAAGGCGCACTGGCGGCGTACAGCGCGGAGCGCAGAGGTGGAGCAGTAGCACTGGGCCAGTGTAAGCGTGCGATTGCGGCTCGGAGTGAGCGCGCGCGATGCGGGAACAGGCATGTGCGGGCACTAGCGTCAAGCGAGCACGAGAGTGAGAGCGACATGGTTTAGGCGATGCAGGAGCTCGTGTGCTGGAGAGCCGGTGCAGGTGCTGGAGCGGCAGGAATGTGAGCGGCACCGAGCGAGTGGTGCGAGCGTGCGCGAGGTGGCGTGCGGGCGTTGGCGGTGTGGGCAGCTGTTGAGCGGCCGGAGCAGAGCAGGCCTATGGGCATGAGCAGGTGATGTTGGAGTACGACGTGCCGAGCAACGGCATGCGCAGGAGGAGTTACGGTGGAGGGTTTCTGAGTGAGATGCGGGAACACGGTGACGTCGGCCCTAACTACGCCACGAAAATCTCTGATGACGCAAGAGTGGCCATGTCGAGGACGCGAGCTCGCTCGCGAGTGAGATGCACGAGGGGCAGCAAGCTGGAAGGAGAGGAGGCAAATCGAAAGTGACGGTTACAGCGCGACAAGTTGGAAGGAGAAATTGTGGAGCGAAGGCGGCAGTCAGGCGTGACGAGCTCGGAGGAGCCTTGATGCAACCAAACACGACAGTCCTACAGGATGCTACGCGGGTGTGCCGGCCGTGTTTCAGTGGCACACGTGCGTGAGCAAAAGAAGGCTTAGCTCGTGAGCAGATGGACCCTGGAGGTTCGCGGCGGAGTTGTCCCAGCGAACCAATTCGGCTCTGTCGTTTCGTACCAGGGGCCCACGACATCTAGCAGCTCCTATTCCTCGTCGATCACCGAGCAAGACCACAAATCACCGCAGGGATTACTCCTTCGGCCATTCTCTACCCACTGCAATTCCCGGCAAGCTTCTTCGTCAACCACGGAATCTCGTCGTCGTCGAGCGCATCTTATCGTCGCCAATCCTATTTACCGCGGGAATTCACTTCCGTTTGTTCTTCTCCACAACCAAGGTTTGCCCTGATTCTTTGAATCTTTCTAATGCCGGCGATTCCTTTGCCGGAATATCGTTGTTAACTTCCTGTTATCTGTTTTCCCGAACTAGGGACTTGATTGCTATGTTTTAGAAAGTTCTAGGGTGTTCTTTGTAAATTTTCCAAAGCTTTCTGTATTTCAAATCGATGAACTTCTATATTTCATAGATTTTCGTAGGAAGTTCATAAAAAAGGTAAAATCAGTTTTGTTTGAAATCCTAAGTCAAACCCTACAAGTTTTATGTTGTAACCTTGAGTGAAAGTCTTTGATGTGTGGTCTAGGTCAAGTGTTAGGAAATGAATGCTTTATTGTATCTCATATTGTATGCATATGTTATAGCCGAAAAGTAAATCATACAATGTATGTCTTAAGTAGAGATGTGTGATATCTAGTTAATCCTTTCCCACGAGTGCTTATATCTCTGCCACCGAGACTTTAACCTTGTCTTGATTGCCGTTTCCTTAAGATCCTTTTCGTAAAAGGATCCCTGTTAGTTTATGTGTTTTTGCTGCTTAGCTTTTACCCCTCTGCGGTTATGCTTCAGCGTTGGTTATCAGTTTAGCTGCTAACCATCCGTTTTCCTTAAGTCTATGATGTTCCTGTGTAACAGCTGTCAGTCGATACTTCAACCATCGGCTGGTTAGCTGATACGATTGTTACCTTTCTAGTATCGGCTACTGCCGATACAGTTCTTTTGTTCTGTCCTACATCGGCTGCACATAGTCGATGCATCGAAGATGCACCCACAATCTTAGGGTTTTTGTCATCGGCCGACCCAAGCCGATTTTGGTTGCTTTTCCATATCGGTCAAATAGAGCCGATCAATCCTTAGTTTTCTCATCCTTATCCACACACTTCTATCAGCCGATTTATCGACTAAGAGATCGGCTATATATCTATCGGTCACATATCCTCAACCACACTTCAATCGGCTGTACATCACCCAATAGTTGTGCTGACGTAATCGAGCCGATACAACCACACCTTGTTACCTAGAATAACACTTAAGCACATCTTAGTTAAGACAACTGCTTTAGAAATTATCTTTCTGCCAAAATAATCGATGCTTTCATCAATCAATTAGGAACCCGATGCACTCATCAATCAGCTAAACCCTCGTTGTTTCCAATCAGCTCTGTTATAACCCTCAACAAGTAGCTGATCCTAATTGGTTGTCCTCTTAAAACTCTATCCAAGTTTAGTTCCGATCTTTCTGATTGATATGTAAATAGTATGTTATATGAGTGCTAGATTGCAATTGAATTGTGAAGTAAGGTAGTTTTATGTGCATACTTTGAATGAAATATTGCATTGCATGTAGATACGATTACTTCGGCAACGGTACCTACGAGATCTCTCCGGAGTCTACGGAGGATGTTCCTGAAGACCAAATGAACGTCACCAAGGAATTAACTGAAGCCCCGAACCAAAGTTCGGAAGATATTGACATTTCTGACTTCAGCCCCACCAGTAAAGGCAAGCCCCGGACATAACCTACTATTTTATTACACTGCAATCTATATCTATTTACGTATTCTATGCATTAAGTTCTTAGGAATTGCTTGAAACCCTAGTTGCATTCTCCTAGGAACCAATGTGATGGATACTAGCACTTGAGTCCGACTAGCTGCTATGCTAATAGGGCCGGTAGAAGTCGGGTGATTTCCTGTCACTCGCGCGACATAGGAGTTGTAATGTTTACATTTCTGTTATCACTATAAGGATGACGGACGGGAGTTTTGTGCGGTATCATAGTTGAGGTGATACCCCGTCTGTGTCGTTGAAAATGATAAGGTCGCGGTGTGTGCCGATCGGGGTTAAGCGTTTGAAAGTACTAACCACATGCCGCGAAATATGGTAAGCGGTAAGCCTAGTAACCAATCGGCCCGAGGAGTGGACATACCTCCCACCACATGTATTTGGTTCTTCTGGTTACTTGATTCGATTGGGGAAATACGTGTTGCAAGGGCAACCAGGAATACGGGTTTTGTAGTCGCGCTACAGACGTATGTCCTGCACTTTGGAAGTGCGTATGTTCCTGCAGTCGCTTGTGGTGGATCTGATCCACGAGTCGGAATGAAAGGCAAATGGTTACTTCGGAACGACCCTTTGGTGTTCCAAGTGTGTGAGTTAGGTTTACCTTGCAAGGTTAAATTCGATTCAGAATCGTCCGCCTCTCACGATGTTTGAGACTACTTAATCCCTTTATCACATAGAGTAACAAGAGCAACTATATGATGAGTAATACTGATGGTTGGGATACAGAGCTCTACCTTACTTGCTTAGTTATAAGTGCTTATCTAGAATGGATAATCACATAGAACTGGAAAGCTAAAAGTTGAAAATAAGGACCTACTCTTAGTTGCTTTTCAGCTGAAACTTAACCCAGAACTATTTTAAGCCTTCATAAGTCTAGTTATGGGCTAAAGTATACCCAATCCCGGGTAAGCCTTGCTGAGTATTAGTATACTCAGCCTTGCTAGTTTTATGTTTTTCAGGTAAAGCCCTTGAAGACCCTACTCTTTCCCTGTCATGGCTCTGTGCTCTTCCAGAAGATTGGTCCGTGGAACGGGATTCGTCCCCGGCCAGTACTGGTGATATCGAGTGATGTCGTGCCCGGGCTTAGCATGACATCCGCCTTGACGACGCGCTGTAATCATCGCGTATGTTTTCCGCTGCTAAAAATCATAGCTTTACAATTTGTAATGTCTTTTCTAAATTTAGAACTTCGCACTGCTTTAAGAAACTCTTGTATTGTAATTTTCCTGTGATGTAAAATTTGATGGTGACGGTATCTCTGGACTCACCTTCGGGTGAGGTAACCTTATTTGATCCTGTGTATCGGTGGTTTATCGGGACGTTACCCGACAGGCCAAGGGATTATACCGTTTGAAGCACGTTGGAGCCCTCTGGAGTGGACTCGCGTACTTGAGCCGGTATAATTCAGGTTGGTTCTGCCACAATCATGGCGGCCGTTGTGTGGCCGGTGCTGCGAGAGGAAGAAAGGAAGGAGGAAGACGGGGCGCCGACAGGTGGGGTCGGGCGGTTAGACAGAAGGAAACGGGGCGCGGGAGGGGCTGAGCGAGCTGGGCCGGGCGCGGTAGTGAGAGGGGAGAGCAGGCCGTGGTGGGGAAAGAAAGAGAAGAGCTGGGCCGCGTGCGGGAGAGGGAAAGGTGGGCCACGGGGTGGACTGGGCCACTCGGTTGGCCTGCTTCTCTATTTTCCCTTCCTTTTTATTTTTCAATCAAACTCAATCTATTTGAATTTCCAAATCAAATTTGGATTCAAACTCCTATGCACTCACTCAAATAAAACTTACACACCAGCATGAATGCACAAACATGTTGAACCTAAAATAAATTTTAATTCTTTGTGAAATTTAATTAAATTAAATGCAAGCTAGGCAAGATAAATCCTTAGAAAATTACTGGAGCCCATTTAAATTCATTATAAATGTCGGAATTTTACCTTAGGGTGTTACAATTTCTTTCCTATTGTGATACAAATTTGACACCTAGAGTGTCACATTCTTCCTATGTTTTTGATTCTACCTCCCATTCTTACCCAATTAACACTAAAGGGCCCACATTTTTCAAAATTACATAAATACCCTTTTTCTCTTTGCACTTAAATTTGAACACACATACACAAGATCAAACATGCACACTTTACACTAAAATCTAGGGTTTATAATTCTAAATACCTGAAAGTCACAGCCTTCCCCCCTAAAAAGAATCTCGTCCTGAGATTCCGGAGCAAAATGATATTGGACAATTAGATTTGGGAGTTGGCTTGAAGGAAGGTTGGGAAATTTCGTTGAAGATAGGATTCCGTTTCCCAAGTTGCTTCTTCTTCGGTGTGATGATCCCAGAAGATCTTATATATCTTAATCTTCTTTCTTCTGGTGACTCTCTCCTTGGTATCCAGGATTTGGATAGGTTGTTCGGTGTAAGATAGATCAGATTCAATCTCAATGGCTTGTGCTTCAATGATTTCAGTAGGTACTTTGATACATTTCTTGAGTTGAGAGATATGGAAGACATTGTGAACGGCAGCCAACTAAAAAGGAAGACGAATTTTGTAAGCTACTGGGCCACAGACTTCAAGGATTTCGATTGGTCCGACATATCGGGGTGCCAACTTCCCTTTTATGCCGAAACGTTGAACACCTTTGGTAGGAGATACTCGGAGATAGACAAAATCCCCTACTTGGAATTGCAGAGGTTTTCTTCTTTGATCTGCATAGCTTATCTGTCTGGATTGGGCTACTTTGAGATTGGCTTGAATAACGTTGACCCTATCCTCGGCTTCGACAACTAGGTTTGGCCCAAAGATTTTGCGTTCGCCGGTCTCAGACCAACTCAAAGGAGTTCGACTTCTTCGACCGTATAACGCTTCAAAGGGAGCCATTTGAAGACTGGACTGGTAGCTATTGTTGTAAGAAAACTCGGCTAAGGCGAGACACTTGTCCCAGCTTGTACCATAGTCAATAATACAAGCTCGAAGCATATCTTCAAGAATTTGGTTAACTCGCTCTGTCTGTCCATCAGTCTGAGGATGATACGCAAAGCTTCAAATTAGTTTGGTCCCAAGAGCATACTGCAGTTGTTCCCAGAAGCGGGCAATAAATTGTGCCCCTCGATCAGAAATGATGGTTTTTGAGACACCATGCAATCGAACAATTTGATCAAGGTAGACTTCGGCATACTTCTTGGCAGAATAAGTGGTATGCACCGGAAGAAAATGAGCAGTTTTGGTAAGTCTATCAATGATCACCCATATGGAGTCATGTTTTTGAGATGTGTTGGGAAGACCAACGATAAAATCCATACTGATGTCTTCCCACTTCCACGATAGAATAGGTAGTGGTTGGAGTGTACCAGATACTCTTAGATGACTGGCTCTGACTCTCTGGCATGTATCACATTCGGAGATATATTTAGCAATTTCTCTTTTCATTCTAGTTCACCAAAAGTTTCGCCTAAGGTCTTGATACATTTTGGTACTACCAGGATGAATAGAAAACTTGGATAGATGTGCTTCATCAAGGATTTGTTTACGAAGTTGATGATCTTTAGGTACAACAATACGATTGTTGAACCATAGAACTCCTTGATGATCAGTGTGGAAGCATCTATACTTGGCTTCTCCCTGAGATAGCTTCAATTTGATAATTTTAATACCTTCATCATGTAATAGTGACATGATAATTTTATCTTGAAGGGTAGACTCAATAGATAATAGATTCAGACTACCTTGAGGAATGATCTCTGGATTGAGTTTCCTCATCTGATTGCAGAGAGTTTCATTGAAGGTTTCTATGGATGAGCAATGACAATGTGCCTTGCGGTTAAGTGCATCCGCAACCACATTGGCCTTACTAGGATGGTAGTGTACCTCAAGATCGTAGTCTTTAATTAGTTCTAACCAATGCCTTTGCCTCATATTAAGGTCAGCTTGAGTAAAGATATATTTGAGACTCTTATGGTCAGTGTAAATGTTACACTTGGCGCCCATAAGATGATGTCTCCAAATCTTGAGAGCGTGAATAACCGCTGCCAATTCAAGATCATGGGTTGGATAGTTTTGCTCATGATTCCGGAGTGCTCTGGATGCGTAAGCAATGACCCGGTTGTTTTGCATAAGAACACAACCAAGTCCAATTCCGAAAGCATCGCAGTAAACATCAAAAGGCTGAGTGCTATCTGGTTGGGCTAGCACTGGAGCAGTTGTTAGAAGTTTTCTCAAGGTGTGAATCGCTTCTTCACACTTATCATTCCAACGGAACTTAATCTCTTTCTTAAGTAGTTCAGTCATGGGTTTGGCTATTTTGGAGAAGTCTGGAATGAATCGGTGATAGTATCCTGCCAATCCAAGGAAACTTCGGATTTGATGGACTGAAGTTGGAGGCTTCCAATCCATAACCTCTTGAACTTTGGTTGGATCAACCGATATGCCTTCACTGGAGATAGTATGTCCCAAGAATTTCACACTATCCAGCCAGAATTCACATTTAGAGAATTTGGCATAAAGGCGGTGATCACGTAGTCGTTGAAGAACGTCACGTATATGATTAGCATGATCTTCTTTAGTTTTAGAATATATCAGAATATCGTCGATGAAAACCACGATGAATTTGTCGAGTTCCGGCATAAAGACTGAATTCATGAGATACATAAAATACGCCGGTGCGTTAGTAAGTCCAAATGACATAACCAGATATTCATATAATCCATATCTGGTCGAGAAAGCTGTTTTTGGAATATCGCTAGGTTTAATTTTGATCTGATGATAACCAGAGCGCAAGTCAATCTTAGAAAAGACTTTAGCTCCAGCGAGTTGATCGAACAAGATGTCAATGCGGGGAAGAGGATACTTATTTTTGATAGGACTGCATTGAGTGGACGATAATTGACACATAGCCTTAAGCTATTATCCTTTTTCTTTACAAACAGAGCAGGACATCCCCAAGGTGAAGCACTTGGGCATATGAAACCTTTGTCAAGAAGATCTTGGAGTTGTATTTTTAGCTCAGCCAACTCATTTGGAGGCATACGATATGGCCTCTTTGAAATAGGAGCGGTGCCAGGTTGAAGTTCAATAATGAACTCAATGTCTCTATCTGGTTGCATTCTAGGCAATCGTCTGGAAAAATATCGGGATACTCACAGACTCCAGGGATATCTTTTACTTTAATGTCTGTGATAGCATAGGCACAAGAGTGAATAAACTCTTGCTGAGGCAGATAGAGAGTGGTGGCTCCTTGATGTGGTGAGTCAATCTCAATAACTCGGGAAGAAATATCTAACCGTACTCTATGTTCTGTCATCCAATTGGTCCCAAGTATAACATCAATACCCTCTAGATTTAGCAGTACCAAATCAGTTTTGATTAATTTACTACCTAACTGAATTGGCACACTTTTAACCATTTGGTTAGAGGTAATCTTTCCTCCAGGGGTAGAAATCATATATGACCCCTTGGTAAGACAAAGATCAAGTCCTATTCGGGTACCACAGTTGTTACTAACGAAACTATGAGTTGCTCCTGAATCAAATAATGTAACAACTGGTTTGTGATGAATAGAGAATGTACCCGACATGACGGGGGCTCCATCCGGAAGTTCTGCAAGGGTAGTGAAGTTAACTCGCCCTTGCCGGACTTGCATCATCGGCCTCTTGCCCTTGTTCTGGTTATTCTGATTGGAACTTTGCCCTTGATTAGGTTTCCTGGGCCGCGGACAATCTCTGATGAAGTGATCCGCACTCCCGCAATTGAAACAGCGATAAGTGATGCTTCTCTGTTGGACTTGTTGAACATTTGGCCATGGGCCAGATTGTTGCGGCTGTTGCTGAGGTACGGGAGGTCTATACCCTCCTTGCTGTTGAGGCAGCCTGAAAACCAATCTGCCAAATGGAGCATTCCGCTGTGGCGCTCTAGGCGGTGCATTCTGAACAAATCGATACTGCGAGGGTTGAACACTCGCGGGTCTAGTGGAAATCCTTCGTTTCTTTTCGGCACGATGTGCCGTGATACAATCTTCCTAGGTCAGGGCCATGTTAACCAACTCACTAAAGGTATTGGCCTTCACAAGGTTCAAGCGTTCTTTGAGCTTAGTGCTTAAACCCCGACGAAAACGATCTTGCTTCTTGGTGTCACTGTCAGCGTGATAACCCGTGTACTGGCATAGGTGATTAAAAGCCTGTGCATATTGCAGTACAGTGCGGGTGCCTTGGGTGAGTGCCAAGAACTCATTCAACTTCCGCTCTATCAGTCCCTCGGGTATATGATGTGCTCTGAAAGCATTTTGAAATTCTTCCCAGGAGATAACATGGCCATCAGCTTGCATGGCACAATAATTATCCCACCAAATACGGGCAGCACCACGTAGTTGTTGGGCAGCGAAGTGAGCTTTATTAGAATCCGCACATGGAATCATAAGAAGAGCAAACTTGGATTCAATGGTGCGAAGCCAAGCATCGGCATCAAGGGGCTCCTCAACTTTGCTGAATAGCGGAGGCTGAGTACTGAAGAAATATTGGTAGTTTGCTACCTGAGGGTGAGGATCATCACGACCTCCTCGTGATTGCTGGCGTTGTTGGTTCTACTGTGCCTGTACTAGCAGATTAAGAAGTTCGGTCTGCCGAGCCATAACCTCAGCTAGATTTGGAGGTGGCGGTGGCGGTTGTTGGGTACCGCTGGACTGATCTACCTAGTAACCTTCCAGGATTCCGCGCGTGGCTTCAACCATCTGAAATAAAGGAGATGAACATTATTAACCACATAGCCTTACTTCCATTTTCAGAAGATATATCACTACTCAGATACGTAATTCACATATTCCATTCAACCAACTTATTTCAGAAGATATTGAACAAGATGATAAAACACAAGGCTCAGATTACATCGCAGATTCTGGTCATCCTTAACATCGTACATCAGAAGGGTCCGTACATAGGCCATCTATGTTACAAAAAATGGCACAAGGTCTAAGTAGACTACTTACTACCTAAGTCACTACACTTCACACTGGTTACATCTAAAGAGTCGACGATTCGAACAAACTAGAAATCGTCGAGGTCGCCTACAGAAGACTGGCTGCCGGAAGAGGAGTAATCTGGCTGAGGGTTGGGTTCTAGATCTCCATGCTCGGAGGGTCTTCTTCTCCACCTTCAGGTACTACGGGTGCAACAGGAGGTACTGGTTGCTGCTGAAGTTCTTCAATGTGAGCATGGGCGTTGTCAGCCTCAAGAATCAGATCATGGATTTGCTCCTGGAGGAACTCAATGATTGTGTTGCGCTGAGTGATTATTGCATCACTTTCATTGATCTGATCCTCCCGATGAAGGATGGTCTTATCTCGTGCTGTGATAATTTCATCCTTCTCTGTGACCAAGGCTTGAAGCTCAACTATCTGAGTGACCTGTCGATCAGCATTTTGATAGTGACCTTGAGCTACTCCAGTCAACTGACCCATGCTGCGACGTAACAGGATCTGATAATGGTGCTGAACATTCATAAACCTGATAGTACCATGAAGCGTTTCTAAGGCTGAATCTCCTAACAAGTGGCCATAATGGGCTATCCTGAAATTCCACTCAGGATCACCAGAATCTATTGCAGGGAATAGGCCGATAGGATACCCTGCAACTTCCATGGGATGCTGGTTGCAGAAGATGTGGATGGCCTCAAGAGCTGCAATCTCGATGGTGTCGACGAGATGATAACCAACAACATCGACCTCGATGGGCTACCACTGAGAGCGGAAAGGGTGCTGAGGAATAGTCATTATGACTCTGCACCGCGGCACACCTTCCTCCCTATACTCCACTCCGTTGTACTGGGGAGGCTCGGTGTAGAAGACTAAACTGAGTGATTCCCATAAGAGATGGGGAAAACCCTCCCAATGCAAGGCATTGGTATGGAGATGCCCTGCATGATCCCAGAAGATGTTGGAAGGAGCCGCCATCTGAAAAACAAGAATTCAGATGGTGAGATGTGAAAGAATACTGAAAATCAAACTAAGACTGTCACAAGAATCCTATTAAAACCATACTAAAGATAGACAACACTTTACCTGTCCTTAAAAGAACAACATATTCAAGCACTCATTTTGTTTTGTTAATGGATTATGCAAGCACGTATTATTCGACCTTACAACCAAGACAACTGCCGAATATCTTCGGACTTGCATAGTTAGTTTTGGTGGCACAATACATACGTCTCTCACTAATAACTAGTCGATAAGTCCTATCCGTCTTAGCCTCTTAACCGTGGTTAGTGTACCTGCAGAAAACCACAATATATTCAATGAATCTTTCATGCCAGCATATCATGAAAGCATCCCCAATCATTACTGTTCACTATAGAAACAGCATCTGTATAATTACCACCGTACAGACAACGTTAACATACGTCATCGAAACAACGTATTCACGGGGGTACCGCAAAATGCGGGGGTATGATCAACGATCGTCATACCCTGCGCCGAACCATATACTCCCAATATAATCAACCTAAGTTGATATATTGGCAGCATCTCAAGTAGGCCACTGCTTGAGAAACAGCGTTCGGTTCGCATCACCGACAGGAAGGCTAACTCCCCAGTTAGCTGAGGATCCTTACCTTCTTACCTCATCGTCGAAGGTGTCGTTACAAATGTAAAGTTGGATTGTGCATAAATTTAAGTTTTGACAGAAAAGTAATGCTGGTAGTTAGAGTTATATATATCTATACTATAGCCACCTCTAATTCCCTTAATAAACATCACCCTAGGACTTTACGTACTAAGCACAATCCTTAACAATACCAACGTAGTTTTGCAAAATACTTTGTTGGTCAAATTTTATACTAAAAGCATTTCTATGGCAATTCATATCTCCAGTGTACACTTGTTAGCTCTGATACCAGCTGTGGCAGAACCAACCTGAATTACATTGGCTCAAGTACGCGAGTCCACTCCTGAGGGCTCCAACGTACTTCAAACAGTATAATCCCTTAGCCTGTCGTGCAACGTCCCGATAAACCATCAATGCAGGATCAAACAAGGTACCTCGCATGAAGGCGAGTCCAGAGATACAATCACCGTCATATTTTACATCACAGGCATTTATATTACACAAGTTGTCAAAAGTAGTATCAGTTCCACACTGATAGGATCTATTACAAACTGGTTCAACTTTTCAAGTTTACGGCAGCGGAATTTTAAACACAACTACTGTACACGTTGCCAGTACGGATGTCATGCTAAGCCCTGGTATGATATCACTCGGTAGGATCAGTGTTGGACGGGGACGGGTCCCACTCCACGGACCAACCATCAGGCAGAGTGTAAGGCCATGGCACAGGCAGAGTAGAGTCCTCAGGGGGATTACCTGAATAAAAAGTCACAATGCAAGACTGAGTATTCTAATACTCAGCAAGGCTTACCCGTTTCATGGTATACTTATCCATCTAACTAGACTCATGAAGGCTTTAATGGTGATGGGTAAAGTTTTCAGCTGAAAAGCAACAAAGAGTAGATCCTTAATTTCAAATTTTAGCTTTCGAGTTCTAGTTGATTATTCATTCTAGGTAAGCACCTATAACTTCTCAAGCATGGTAGAATCTTTAGGCAAACATGATCTTTGATAACCATAAAGTTGTGCGGGCAAAGGGATCAAGCAGTCTCAATCTCCACGAGAAACGGATGATTCCTGAATCGAATTTCAGCCTTGCAAGGGTAAACCTAACTCACACGCTTGAAACATCCAGAGAGCGTTCCGAAGCAACCGTTTGCCTTTCATTCCGACTCATAGATCAGATCCACCACAAGCGACTGCAGGACCATACGCACACTCAATGTGTAGGACGTATGTCTGTAGCACGACTACATGACCATACTCCTGGTTGCCCTGCAACACGTATTCCCACACGTCGAAGTGAGTAACCGGAAAAACCAAATACGAGTGGTGGGAGGTATGTCCACTCCTCGGGCCAATTGGTTACTAGGCTTACCGCCTACCATATTTCACGGCATGTGGCTAGTACTTTCAAACGCTTAACCACCGCTACCACACACTGCGACCTTAACCAAATTCACCAACATAGATGGGGTATCATCTCAACCATGATACTTCACATAAATCCCGTCCGTTATCCTTATAGTGATTACAAGAATGTAAACATTGCAACTCCTATATCGTGCGAGTGACAGAAAATCACCCGACTTCTACCGGTCCTACTAACAGAGCATCTATGTGATAGGGACTTAGGCACATTACATAGGTTTCTAGGATTCAATGCATCTAGGGTTCCATTTCATCTCCTATACTTAATGCAAGATATAATATATATATAAGTATAGGATTGCATAATGTAGTAATTTAAAATACTGGGTTATGCACCGGGGCTTGCCTTCGTTGGCGGGGCTGGGGGCAGGAGTGTCAAAGTTTTTCGAACTTTGGTTCGGAGCTTCAGTTAGATTTCCGACGATGTTCCCGGGGTCTTCAGAAATTTCCACTTCTTGTTCCAGAATCAGTTCGTAGTCTCTGTCGGCGAGAGTAGTTGAGTCTATATGATATGCAAAGATGTAGTTTAACAGATGCATATACTTTTATTTTATTTCACAATACAGTTGCAATCCAATGAAAACAGTTCACTCATCACACGTATCATTAACTCTTTTACTGGGCAGTCATTTTTCGGGTATAAACTAACCTAGTTAGCTTCATTAGACAACATGTTTTATTTTTACAAAATAAACTAATATAGCACTGGGGTTGAAATTATAGATTAAGCTATGTCTGAGCCATTGTAAATTTATCAAGATTTTATTTTTACAGAAATTAGGCCACAAGGAAAATTACAATAGCACTAACATATTAAGTAGTATTTATAATTGTACATACACACAAGATTTTGTTCTAGATTTTTATGCATAGGTTACACTATTCAAGTCCAACACCTCAAAATATTTTCATAATTTTTAAACATCTATAATTGTAGATATTAATTACACAAGATTAAACAAGTATCATTCATGATTAAACTCATACATTATAAAATATTATATAAACAGTAAGTTCATTATTTTTCCTAAGTACAACATGTCAAAGCAAAATTAACTCAATTGGTTTCACATTTTTACCATTTTTCTACTATTTACTAAGCATTTTCATAGTCTACAACTACTTAAAATTAACATTTAAATTAGAGTAAAAACTATTTGGAAATTGAAAGTCAACCTGTAAGGAAAGTTGTATATCTTAGAATAAGTAATCCAACAAATTTTAGTTTATATTTTTCTGATTTTTCCTTGAATTGCTATGGAATTTCAAAGTTTGCAGCAAAAATAACACAGGGGGTCCCTATAGGCACTATTCATCTGAGTCATAAGCTTCGCAGACAGCCCCCTGGGCTTTTGTATCTTTCACCCCGAGGCCCTTGGCCGTGGTCAGAGAGGGAGGCGCGGGTTTGACCGGCCAAATCCGGCGACAGCGATCGCCGGTGGCGAGGGTGGAGGGGCGGGGAAGCATCACCAAGTCCTTGCGCTGTGGTAGTCCGGACTTGGGGTCAGGGTGGCTTGTAGCGGCGGCGCGACGAGAGCAGGCGGCCGGCGGTGGAGAGGAACGGCGGAGGTGGCGCTCCGGCGGTCGTGAGCAGCGAGGAAGGGGTCGGGGAGCTTCAGGGCGGTGTGGGGAAGCCAAAGGTGGGGTCAATTGGAGTCGAGGAGGGTCGGGAAGGGGTGCTCCACGGCGAGCAGGGGGCGGCGGCGGGTGGCGGTCGCCGGCAGTGGTGCTCCGGCCGGAATCCGATGGTGGTTAGGGGCTGGTGAGCACGAGCAAGTGCTGGGGAAGCTCTCTAGGGGGTTGATGGGGGTAATGGGTGATCGATGGCGGCTGCCCACGGCAGCCAGTAGCTCACCGGAAGGGAGGAGCGGGGCGGCGGTGGTGATCGGGCTCAGGGTGCGCACGGCAAAGGAAAAGAGGTGGAAATGGCTCTTGTGTTGTCTGCTGGTACTGGTGGGCAGAAGAGGGAGGGAAGAGAAGTTGATGCGGGCGCGGAACACGGCGGCGACGATGTGGCGGCCGGCGGAGGCTCGGGTGGTCGTGGCGCGCGCGAAACAGGACAGCAGGGAAGGGAAACAGGACCGGGATAGGGGAGAGTGATGCGTGGAGGCCACCCAAGCAGGAGGTGGAGCGGCAGCGGCGGCACAGCGGCGGCCGGGGGAGCTGCACTGCGCCGGTGGCATTGGGGGCAGAGCAGGGGAGCAGAGGATGCCAGAGGAAGCGGAAAGGGGGGGGTCCGAGGGATCTTTTTGGAAAATTCAAAATCTCAGGGACCCTACTGTAAAGTAAGATTTCCCACTAATCCAAGACCCTAATGAGGAAATAACCAGAATAGAAGTTGGAGTGTTTTTCAAACCCTACAACATTGCTTTAGGGTTCAAGTTCAAAAACCCACATTTTTCAAAATTACATAAATACCCTTTTTCCCTTTGCACTTAAATTTGAACACACATACACAAGATCAAACATGCACACTTTACACTAAAATCTAGGGTTTATAATTCTAAATACCTGAATATCACACCAGCCGGGTGGCGGAATGCACCCGCTTAATCCTAGTTTAGGAAGAGTTTGGGGGAGACCTAGGAGCGCTTGATCTAAGGGCGGATGAACACGGGAAGGACACGAGGATTTAGAGTGGTTCGGGCCGCCGGAGCGTAATACCCTACGTCCACTTGTGTGTTGTATTGCTTGAGAAAGCTTGGTTGTGTGGATGGGAGTCTTATCCCCTTAGAAGTTGTTGTTCTAACGAGTGCTCTCTCCCTTTTATAGTCTCAAGGGGAGTGCGTACACTATGCGGGACCTCGACAGGTGGGCCCGGCGACTGGAGCCTGTAATACGAGACATATGGAGATCTTCCTCTCCAGCTCCTCTCTGTAGTCCTCTCTATCGGGAAGTTGATGTGCGTATCTACAGCCTGGATATGGTCTTGTGCCGTCTTACCGGCACAATGCCTGCTGTCAGTGTCTACGTACAATGGAAGATGTGCTGTCACTGTTGGGCTAGAACCCTCTGACAGGCAAAGAAGCTGCACTGACCCGCCGCGCCGTCGCCTCCACGCACACTGTAGCAGCGCACGCCTCGGCTCTCGGCAGCAGACCATCATTACCCACGCGCGCGGCGCCGTGAGTTGACTGTGCACTGCTTGCCCGTGCTCAGTGCACAGTGATGCGACGTGCCGCCTTGCAAACAAGCGGGCTTACCGTGGTGTAAGCATACCTGCCCAGCGTGTCAATGGGCAGGCCATGCCCTGTCTTGGGCACGCGCAGTACACCTACCCGCATTAAATGCGATAGTTGGGCCGGCGTCCCGCGGAGGGCCTTCTGCCATGGGCACGTGGCAGGGCTGGCCCTGCGGTCACCACCTTGACGGCACGTGGCGGTACCGGACCCCTTCCGGGGGGGAAGGGAGGTCCGGCCCCCCGAGGCCAGTCCGGATAGACAGGCCCAGAGGGGTCTGGCTCCCGCACATGGCGGCGCCAGACCCCCTGGGGGGTCCGGGCCTGTGGAGGCCATTCCCGAGCATGCTGTCCTCGTGGGCACGTGGAGGCGCCGGACCTATATGAGCACGGGGGGGAGGTCCGGAGACCATGATCCCAGCTTGTCAGGCCCGGGCCGTACGCCCCGTCACCCATAGGACCAAGGCGAGGTCACGGATAACCTTGCGCCCATCTGGTTGGAGACCCTGTCAGATGACTTACTGATAGACAGGGCCCACGGAGAGGCAGATTTCCTCGCAGTGAGCCACCACGACCTTCTGGTCGTTGAGCAGCTCCTTGGCGATGATGGAGGATAGGCGGCCGAGCATGTGGTGGCGCACATCCACCACGATGCGCATGGCACATTCACCGGAGCCGGACACCATCACGCCCTTACCTGTGAGGCGGCAGTGACACGCTAAGGGTCTGGACACCCTAGCAGGAGGTACCCCTGTCCGTATGTGCTGACACATTTATTCATAAATTTAGTATCCGATTCAAGGAGGTTTTTCTGAGGGTCTTTTAGGTGTTTCGTTTGTTCAACCATTATTTTGGAACTATATCTTGAAACAAAGGGTTCTGTAAACCCAAAAGCACCCCTTTTACCACTTAGTCACGGTCGCCATTTATGTTTATTATTCGGGCTAATCATGACGTCCTCGCCATACTACTCCCAAACGTGCCCAATGAATTCGTCCAGTCTAATTAGTGCAACCTTTTTTCCAGCCGATCTCTTGTCACCTATTCCTCATGTCACGAGCCTTTTTTACCAATGCTCGGGGGCTAAGGGTAGGGCCAGTGGGGATGGGCATGGGAATAAAGAACTTGATTCAACTTCTTCACGGCTAAGCTCACGGAACCATGTCACAGCCGAGCCATACGACTACCAAAAGTGGTCGCCTCGCTTGGCAATGACTAATGGAACCCATTAATTAGCCAAATAAAGCATCTACGTGATTATTTTCTAGTAACGCTGCGTTTACTAGTTTCCGACTAGTACTCTGTTACTAAATGGGCCTCGCTCCCATACTTCTGGTAACGCTGTGTTTACTAGTTCCCGACTAGTATCCTATGTTACTGAAGGGGCCTCGCTCCCATACTTCTAGTAACGCTGCATTTACTAGTTCCTGACTAGTATTCTATGATACTGAAGGGGTCTCGCTCTCATACTTCCAGTAATGCTGCGTTTACTGGTTACCGACTATTACTCTATGTTACTAAAGGGGCCTCACTCCCATACTTCCAGTAACGCTGCATTTACTAGTTCCCGAATAGTACTCTATGTTACTGAAGGCCTCGCTCCCATACTTCCAGTAACACTGCGTTTACTAGTTTCTGACTAGTACTCTATGTCATTGAAGGGGTCTCCCTTCCATACCTCCAGTAACGCTGCGTTTACTAGTTCTACGGGCCAAAGCGCAAAGACTACTTGCGACCGACTCCGACTACTTCGAGTACTAGCCAAACAGTTTGTAGGAACCAACGGCATGAGTCACTACGAGAAAGTTGAAGAGGCTCCCACGCCTATAAAAGCAATCTAGAGTATTGCACGGTGCGAGTAAATCCATATTCACTTATCCTCCCGGTATGGGATTTTACGCTGGACACCAAGTCATTGACTACCTCTAGAAGCGTGACCTTCTGAGCAGCTCTGTATTGGGCATCCCGCATTATTTATCTAAGTCCTACGATTTTTGGTACTACTCTACGAGTAAGCACACTAAACACATCAACAGACAACAACAAATAAAATATATATACATGTTTACATTCACGGATAGGTGTTCAGCGAATACATATCATGTTCACTCCTGCTGCAGGCCATCTAATAACTTTTGAGCCACTGGCTTTGCTTCCTCGACAAACTTTGAGAATTTCTCCTCAGAGCAATCAGCTGCCATGTCATCTGCTAGCGGACTCACATTGGCCTTTGGTCAGTAGGACTTCACGAGATGTATCCAGAGATCTTCTATGGAGCTTCATGGAGTCACTCAAGCAGCATCCTCTCGCTGACTTCCCCCTCTTCTAGAGGATTCACCATGTCTACGACTACTTGCGCCGCACTCTGAGCTCTTCAAGTTCTTTATCTTTCAGCTCCTTCTCAGCGGCCATGTCCCGGATCTATGTCACACACTCTACGAGTTGCATATCTGCATCTTGGAGTGCTTCGATCAGCTTCTCTGCATCATCTTAATGATGGTACAAAATATTCTTCAAGTCAATGATCTCATCATCCTTATTTCTTATGATATTATTAAGTTCTGCAAGCAAAAGGAGACGAAGAAGTACTCGTACATGTTCAGATACTACTTTCCACGTATGTGAAAACAAGATAAAGTAGTCGACAGAGTATCACCTCGGTTAGTCTTGGCTTGTAGTTTGTTCTTTTTCTTGAGATCTTCAATCTCCTTCTTCAGCAATCAGACCTCTCGGGTACGCTCCTGTTTGATGGTGTCAAGTTGATTCCTCAACTCGACGTTCCTGTAAATTTGCTCGCCAATTTGACGATTTTTGTCCTGCAACTGGTGGAATCCTTCTTCAACAGCTTGGAGCTTGTCTGACTTCTTACTGGAGCGATTGGCCAATTCCTGCCCAGCAAAAGGAAACAATTAGACAAGATCAAGGAAGTTGACAAAGGCAGTCATCTCCAGTCCACGACGCTTACTATGGAAAACTCATACAGATCGTTAAATGTATCCTCGAACTGCTTCTGGGTTGCCGATGTAAGCATCGGATCTTCAATCAGCTCACGTGGAACGGCATACTGCCACTTCGGCGGAGTGAGCAATATGCTGCCCGAAGAAGCACTCACGGCGCCTTGTCCTTGAGGTGTAGGCTGCTACTGCGGGATATCTGTCACCTCACCCATAGGGATCAGAGGAGTTCAGGCAAAGTAGATCCTATGGGTGAGGGCTCCTCATCGGCTTTAGTCATCTCCCCCATGGGTGGTTCGACTCCAATGTCGGACCCTCTAGCCTCTATGACGATAGGCTCTAGGGCTCCCGCGGCACCGATGACTCAACGAGCATGGTTGTCGCCGGTATCACACTCGACGTTGTGAAATATGACTCCTTTTCTAGCTCGGGGGCTGGAGTTTCCGTGGCATTGCCAGGCTCCTCCAAGCCTAGAGTAGAGGAAGGGCTACATATAAGAAGCAGCAACATGTTTTACGACTGAAACTACAATTTGCAAGTGAAAGCATTCGGATACTTACAGTGCCGACTTCTTCACTCCTAACTTCTTCTTTTTGAGTGGTCTGAGTGCTAGGACAGCACCTAAAGCTCTCGCCGGCGCGGTCACACCAACCGTGGGCAGTGTTTGCCCCGGCGGGCAACCGCGATGATCACCAATGAACTCAGGCCGGCTTCGGGCGGGTATTGCCCTGGCGCAGCCCTAGCGGAACCTGACAACGGGTCCACTATGATGGAGGGCACGCTCTGCTCCCTCACAGTATCATCCCCGATAGCATCCACGACCCTTAACTTCGAGTGCTTGGGGTTTGAGGAGCTAGCAAAGCAGAATCAAGAAAAAGGGAGAATTCAACAAAATTTAGCAATTGCAAATTGAGCAAAAGTACTCACAAGTTCAGGAAAAGCTCTTACCTTGGGTATTTATTCATCATCACCACCTGGCGAAGCACTTGCCCTACGTTCCGGGCAGTAACCCGCGGCTTCTTTGGGTTACTTGGCAAAAGATCACCACTAGGAGAGCTTGCGCATTCATGGGAGGTCTTCCTTGATTTGCCCTTGATCACCTCAGCCAGGGTGCGCTCAGAATCACTTTCATCACCCTCATCTTCCTCGCTGGATGCTGCAATTGCAAGAGGATAGGTGGAAGGCATCAAGTGGCTTGGGCGCTCGATATCCAAAAGATGAGGCATATTCCTATACACAATTACATCATCTTGAAGTAATATTCCAAGATTTATCAGTGCAAAAGCAGATTAAAGGATATCAGAAGTACTCGACAGAATGATACAACTACTTACCCCTACCTGTTTGGGAGGATTTTTCACCGAGTAGAGGCTCGGCACATACGGGACGGTTTCAGCGCCCATGAGTACCCAGCTTACTCGCAGCAAGGCTTCACCTTTTTCAATGCAATGTACAGAAAACCGAGACGGATTTGAGATGCCAAGGCACTCTATGCCAAAGCGTGTGCGCTTCTGTAGAGGCTGGATCCGCTTGCCCAGCCATGTGTACATCATTGACACTCCAGTAACTCCAGCATCTCTATGTTTCTTGATCATTCCAAGCAGCTCCTCGATCTGGCTCATGTCACGGCATGCCATTGTCCACTCGCCACGGATCCTGAGTGCCCCGGCGGTCCTTTTGGGCAGTGAGGGATGATGGTTTCCAATGTAGAACCATCACTCCCTCCACCCAGACAAACTAGTCAGGAACTTGTAGGGGATGTACTTCTTTTCCATCCCTTGTCTTAATTGCAATCCAGCACCACCGACTTCATACATGGAACTCTCACTAGGCTGTGGTTTAAGATGGAAGAGGTAGCAGAAGTGGTCAAAGTGGGGTTCTATCCCAAAGAAGGCTTCACAGAAATAAACAAAGATGGAAATATGGAGAATAGAATTGGGATTGAGGTGATGGAGTTGGATGCTATAATAGAAGAGAAGGCCGCAAAAGAAATCAGATGCGAGGAGGGATAATCCGCGCTCAACAAAATATTGAAAAAGAACAATCTCCTCAGCCCCTTCGTATGGTCTCTTATCACTAGTGGCGGAGCGCCATTGGATTATCTCCTTAGGTTGCAGGAGGCATTCATCTACCATTGTTTGCATATCAGTTTCGGACAACTTACTTGTTCTCCACCCGTCCCCAGCGGTGGTGGCGGGCTTGGATTCCTTCGCTTTCCCCTTGGTGGCGCCTTTCTTGCCCGTCATTCTTGATATCACAAGCTGCTTCACTCGCATTCACTCAGGACTGAGGATGGAGGTGGCGGAGACGCGCTCGGGGAAAGTAAGGGCTCTCAGCGACTACTTTCCACATAGGGAAGGAGCTGGGAATAACCTAGATCTAATTCTGGGAGCAGGGAATAACCTAGATCTAATTCTAGAAGCAGCAGCGGCTGTAGGACAGAGGAAGGCGAAAGGCTACTGCAAGCGAAAGGGTGGGTAAACCTCAAGTTACCGCGCGGTTAAATAACTAGCGATGGCCCTGCAATTACTGTGTGGAATGCGAAGGGTTTTTTTCCCCTCGGGCTAAGATTTGTTTTGAGCGGTAATTTTGGGTTACTTTGGGAAATTTATTTGCTTAACCATTTTTCAGGGATGTTATCCTGAAAGAAGGGGGTTTTCAAATTTCTGAACCAATTTACTTATTTTTAACCATCAAATCAAATTCTTATTTTTTCCACGATCTATGCCACGACTCTTTGGATCCTTTTTTCCAAACCTTGGGATATGCCACGACTCTTTGGATCCTTTTTTCCAAACCTTGGGATTTGGATTCAAGACTCGGGGTTTGTGGAATACGTGCCATCGATTGCTTATTTTTTAAATTTTTTTAGAAGATAAGGAAAAAAGATTCAAGACTAACTTGACCCTCAGCCTGATTCTTCGATTCAACCTAAGGCTCAGGGCTACTCCATATGTGGTGCGAGTTTAATCGCACTCTATATAAATGAAGATTTGAAAACTATCCAGGGCTTGAGCACCTCACAGTTTCGATACAAGCCAAGTACTCGGAAGACACCTTCAAGACAAAGTTCGAAAGAACTTGAAGACGCATTCAGAAGTACTCGGAAGCTTGCAGTACTTGACTACAAAGAGGTCGGGGGCTTGTCAGACCTGGGGCCACGGGACTACGCACATAGCGTACATTTTCTAGCATAAGGGATGGGATATGGCTCACATGCTACACCAATTGTAACTACTCGTACATGAGTAGGACTAGCCGGATCAGAAGTAAACTACCCTAGTACTCGGGTAGGACTGCTAAACTAGTATCGGGCTAGGACTATCATGTAATCTTATCCCCCAGAATATATAAGGGCGGGCAGGGACCTCCTCCAATCATCTAAGTCAATACAAACCACCACATAGGACGTAGGGTATTACGCTCTCGGCGGTCCGAACCTACCTAAAGTTTTGTGTTCTTTGCACTTTTGAGGATCTGATCTCGGCGACACCCCACCTACAATCTACAACCTCGGGGTATCTTCGATTGACTTGAAGAATAATCACCGATAATATATTATAATATTTAGTAGATGAAAGAGAGCGTGAGATAGATAATTATAATTATTATTTATAAATTTTATTTTTATATTAATTCTAATTAGTTCGTGCTCTATACGGATTGATGGGCTAGTAAGGCTAAAAGTGGGGGGCTAAATTTTAATCCGATTGAACCGACCAGGCCCTAAGTCGTAACAGAGCGAGCAGGACATCATCGCGCGTGACGTCACCACCGCACTGGCCGGTCACGCACGAACTCAAGCGCCAGCACTTACAGCCACGCGCGGCCGACCGAGCCGGCCGGCCGGACACGCATCGTCGTAAAGAAATCAGGAGAGAGAAGACGAACGCGAACATGACAACGACGCAGGCTAGGCCGCTAGCTTAGCATTGCAGGGCATAGCAGCTGCCAGCTGCATGCCTGCTTGCGCGAAGCGATCACCTGACGGACGAGGTGGGGCGCACGACCTGCCGATTATAGAAAGGGAGAGATGGCATAGAGCCATAGCTACCGACGGCGTTGTGCCGTGGCCGCCTCCATCCATCCATCCATCGTGCCGGCCACGCCCGTGCTGTCCAGTCCGTCGCAGCCATACTGGCGGTTTCCTCGGCTGGATGATACGGTGCGGGCGGGGTCAACGAGATGCTAACGGACGACGACGACGCCGCCTGCGCGACGTGGTCGTTCGGCTGGCGTGCGCTTAATTTGGCGGCCGGACGGGAACTGCGGTGGCGGCGAACCGGCCGGCCGGCCGGGTAATGAAGTTGCCGCTGGGCGGTACCGGCCACCGGGGGCGGCAGGGTGGCTGCTGCCGGCCGCGCAATGGACGGGGCGGCGGCGGATGTGGATGCACGCGCACGGCACGGGCGACGGCGACTGACACGCTGCCAATTACGCGTTCCATGGACCCTTAGCGACTGAGATGCTGCTGCAGTTCAACTGGTTGGGCCAACTGGTTTCGGCGCACTGTAAATGGAACCGGTGCCGGAGGCCCACCGCGGACCACCACGCTCCCCCGCCGCCCGGCAGCCAGGTCTGGGCATCTGTTTGTCGTCTGTCTGCCTGCTAAAATCTGTGCAGAGGCCACCAGGTTTTTGCATTGGTAGGAGGAGCTCCACGCGGTTCCAGATGGATTCGCGGAGGGGTGGAAAATTGAGGAAACAACTGGACATCGGTTATCATTTTACCTGTAGATGACTCATCGATATGAGAAATTAGGAGATGAAGCGGCGAGACAAAAGCCATGGCCCAAATCATAGTTTACGGAAGCCAGGAGAGTTCGAGGTGTACGCAGCAGGCAACTAACCGGCACCGGCAGCAAGGCCGATATGTTCCCTGCCCTGTGCTCAGCACACTCTCCGACCGAATGCTTCGGTCGCTCGAGTTCTCTCCGTTTCTAACTTACAGCTCTCGTTTCGACCCCGCTTAACCATTGTTGCAGCATATGAGTTATTGGAATTGGCCGCTTTGATGGCGTCCGTCGAGTTAAACATCTCCATCAACGACACCCGCGTTCTCCAAAGCAATGGAAGAACTCCGACCTCACGAGCCACTACCTCCTCTCCTTTCAAGCTTACCCTAATGATCCTTTCGCCCCGGCCATACGACGAAACTACTCTCCTCAGAAGTGCGAGTTTTTTCTCTGGTTGTTGCATAGGAACAGATTGAGTAGAAAAGCCCGGCTCTTGCATTGTTATACATAAAGTGATGAACAATGCCTGTTCTGCACCTCTGAAGAAGATTGATTTCACCTCTTCCTCGCCTATCCCCTCTGTAAAAGAAGCATTTGGTCCTTCATCGGTCTGGACTTTGCGTCCCTTCCTGCAAACCAGGGAGTCGACCAGCTCTGGGCTGTAAACCCCTTCCAAGAACACAACTCCAGAATTTATAGTACGGTTCTTACTTGCGTCCTTTGTAATGTTTGGAAATGCAAAAATGCAAAAGACTTTTGGCACGAGGATGAAACGAATCTGATGATCTAGAGAAGATGTAGTGAAGACCTCTCCCTATGGTCAAACAGGTGTTCCTCCTCGGCAGATAGGATGAAGCTTGTAGCATGGAGTACTTTCTTTCCTTCGTGTGTGATTAGAATTAGTTTTTAGCTCTAGTTTCTTTTGCTCTCCTCTCTCCCTTGCTTCTGGAGCCGCTTGTGCTCCCTGTAATTGGTTCTGTAAATTGTCTCTATAATGCAATAAAAGTTCAGGCAACCCTAGGTTGCCGTAGTTTTTCAAAGAAAAAATAGTGTGAGAGCTCTGGCACTTTAAGCAAGTTGTTCTTGCGTTTTTCTACTCTACGTTTTCCGTCGGCCTCAGCGCAGCGTGTGTTCCAGCAGGCTGTTCATTGCCGAGCCCCCCGTGCCGGAGAGGGAATCGACTGAGTGCTCGATTACAAGCTCGACTCGGTCAAAATTTTCTACGAGGCGTGGAAAAAAGCACGCGCCAGGGGGATTGATCGCTAGCGAAAGCACGCCGTTTCTTAGCTGCGGCTTGAATTTGCTGCCCCGGCCGTGTGCGACACTACAAGAAGGAAAATCTACCGTAAATGTCCAATAGGCCATTGCGTTGTCTGCTCCGACGGATTCCCGGCCCCGTCCTCCTGCGGCCTGCGCACGGCGGCGGTCCGCCGACGCCGGCGGCGTCTCGCCGGTTAATGAGCACCGTATCTCAGTCTCAGGTTCACCGGCCTGCCCTACCATTCTCGAGGATCATTATTAATTGTTAGGCACCCCTTGGCTTTGCTTGCATCGATCTAATATTAGAGCATGTGTCTCTGTCGCATGATGAATTTTGTTTTCAGGATGAAGCTAGGAGAAGGGCGATTATATACGAGGATCTGGACTCTGGAGAGGCTGGGCAGGCTCCGGGAGTCGATCAGGGTCAGGCGCGAGGCGTCCATCGAGGAAGCAAAGAGGTCCAAGACAGAGCGGGAGGAGCTCCTCAGAGCTGTCGAGAACCTGACGAGAATCAGGAAGGCAGCTACTGCCGCCGTCCTTGGCATGTCACTGCTGGCAGTAGCGGGGATCCAATACCTATAAATACATACCAGCAACACCTCCCACCCATAGGCAGATCATCGTACCTATTTATTAGCCGTCGTTTATAGTATATTAATCGTTTGTTCCTAGGTCATAAACGCTAGCTACACCTAGTTCTGATCTTCTTGTGTTTGTCAACAACCGAAAGGGCTCTTGAGTTAGTACGGCATGGGCTGCTGGCTTGTTCAATCTATAATGATGGACATGGGCATGGGTTCTTGTGGACATACAGCTTGTTGGGGTTCTTACTTATATAATTGGCCATGGCAGCGTGGTTTAGTTGATTTATTAGATCCAGTTCGTGTGCCTTTCTACCATCGTTTCACCTTGTTAGTTGTTGAAATTTTTCATACATGCAGCCACAACTTGATGGAACTTGGAGTAGGTTGTATTCCAAAATGTACTAACCGTGCTACATATTATTTAATTTGCATTTTTATAGAAAGGACATTATGCCATGTTTGAGACACAAAATATTTCCATAATAAAGAGTTGTGCTGTTTTCCTCTGAAATAATAAATTAAAAGAACAGGATCACATATTTTTCATGATACATACCTTCATTAAAGTTCCTGTTGCCACAAAATTCGGACGGTGAATCTTGTGGAGCACAACACGCTAAGGTCTGGGAGTTCTGATTAGCTCCAGTGCAGGTCTTGCTTTTGAGGTTCAAGGCGTGCCAGTCAATTAAACCTGTAATTGATAAGGGAGAAAAAATTTAATCAGTAAATAACAAGCAACTCATCAGCTGGATTTCTGAATAGTTCCGTAAAAAGGTATCAACCATCATGTCCGATACATAACTCAAACCATCGGCTACAAAGCCGAATCATTAACGACAACCGAAGTTGAAAGCATATCCATCTGCAAAGAAACGCATCTAGCTTGCTAGACTCAATTTATCATCATCATTAGTCGGATTGGACTTAACCGAGACAGCGCTAACAGTCAGGGCGATAAATCAAGCAAAACTTGTTGATGAATCTAGTCGCACTAAGATTTACTTTGAACTTACATCTGTGATCGGCAGAACAGCCGATTGATGACTCAAGTTGCAGTGAACCAAGTTAGACGGACAAGATTTAACTTAACGACACTACCATTTCACGCTTGGGTGGTCTGGCATATGCTGGCGTTCCCATTTCACGCTTTACTTCTCACTTGGTCATTTTTTTCCCGTTTATTAGGTCAGGTGCTGGCGTGCTGCTTGCCCATCGCTGGAGTGCATTTCCTTTTTACCGTTTCTCGACGTTGCTTTTTTCCTTTCTGGAGGAAACTGCCCCTGTAACTTGAGAATGATATTTGCCTGCAGAGGCTGTTTTATTTAAACGTAATAATGCAGCAGATCTGCAAAGCCTCTGCTCCTGCGACTATCTAGTAACCTCTTAGGTGGTGTTTGGATTGTTGGAAATAGGAGTGGGATAGGGAAATAAGGTGTGGGTTAAAATATTTTCTTTGTTTGGATTTTAGGTTAGGGATAAGAGGGGTGTTTGGGTATGGGATATCAAGGTTTAGTTTTCCAAACCTTATATCTCAATGTGGAGGATGTGATATGGGCGGGTTACGTGTAAAATTACAATTCTACTTCTGGTTATGTTGCTTTTGATTTGGCTCCCTACTCTTTTAAGAAGGATATTATGGTCATTTGATACTTATTTCCTTCTCCGAAACCTATCACACATCAATCAAGGGAATGGGATAAAAACTTATATCCCTATCCCATACCCACCCATTCTTATCTCATTTCATTTGTCTATCCCAAACCGATTAGACATCCGAACACCACCTTAGGGAAGTGGACTGCATGCTGATCCACGCACCTGATCTTCTATTCTAACCTGGACAATGTCCACCATATATCTATTATTAATAGCTTAAACTATAGCAATAAATCTTCTTAGTCGCTTGGTATACCGCTTAACTCATTACTAATTAAGAAATTGTTGAAGTACCGGCCTTTTTACGTAGCTAGGCTTTTCTGGTGCAGCAGCTCAATATGGTATTAAGGCAAGAGACCTTAAGTTCATGTTGGAACCAGCGCAATTTAATAAAAAGCTGCTGCTACTTTATCTCCATATATGAGGCTTGTTGGAGCTTCGAGGTAAGTGTGAGTGTTGAAGTACCATCTTTCTATCAGCTTAGTTTTTTTTTTTGTTGCATACAGCTCAATAGAAATAACTTGGCATAGTCAGCTCAACCAACCCTTGTCCTTATGCACTGGTTATCATCCTTTTTATTTATTTCTTCTGCTCTCATTCCCCGTGTATAAAATGGTAGAGTGCTGACGAGAGCAGCCATGCACGAAAATGCGAAAGAGCCGAAAGCCACATTTCCATAGGGACAAATGAGACGTTCACCATTTAAGTTTATCCAATTTAAAATGTGCCGCATCACGTGCCTATAAATGGTTGGAATTGGGAAGCATGTTCTTTTCTTGAGTTAGAGCTAGAGTTGTTTATGCAGCAGCTATTCATGCAGATATTGATCTATGCATTTTTCGTTCCCCTCCTAAATAGAAGTTCATTCTTTTTTTATGGACTTGAGGGATAGTGAATAAATTGAACGCGCTTCAAAGATTTGTTCTACTTTTGGAAGGCCTTGTATAGGGAAAGGGAATGTGTTACACTGTTACTCCAAGTTTGAAGCCCTCCACCTCAGGACGACTATGCTGTAGCTGCATGATGTCTGTGTTGCATAGTGGCTCTTTAAGAGCTGGGATGGAGATGCCTCCAACAAATTTTGAACTACTGTAGCTGCATGACGTATTGAGGAGGAATGAAAATCCTGATTCCTGATGAGCAGAAAGTCGCTAAACTCTTAACATGACATTTCTTGTTTGAATGTCACAGATAGGGGCGACCCGTGCGAGGGCTACTAGGAGTTACACGTGTGACTAGCAGTCAAGGTGTCACATAGTCATATTTTTCAAAATTTTATATCCAAATCAAAATCCGACTGCATCACTGTGTTCCTTGCGATGAAGTCTTCAAAACAAGATCACACTTGGATAATTTTTTGGTGGAACATTTTTTTTTGAACGCGGAATAACTTTTTTGAAGTTGGAACAATTGTTCCAACATAATAAAAAAATATTGCGCCTTATGTGATGGTTTGACTTCCAATCACACGTGTGACTTCTAATATTTCCGCCCGTGCGCGCCTCTCGGAGCCAGACATGGACCGCCCACGTACAAAGTATGATGAGCAAATTGTCGGTGTTTTATCGGCTGCCCACAGAGGGATATACCCGAGGTGGTAAGTTTAGGTGAGGAGACGCCGAGATCAGGAACTCGAAGGTGCAAGAAACACAAGATTTAGACAGGTTCGGACCGCGAGGTGCGTAATACCCTACGTCTTGTATGGTGGTTTGTATTCTCTTGGGTGTAGAATGATCTGTTTTGAGGGGGTCCCTGCCCCCCTATATATCCGGGAGGTCAGGGTTACACGAATCCGAACCACACTAGCTAAGGAATCGTACCAGAATATATCTCGAGTAGATTCCTTCTGTATCGACTAACTTTATCCCCTACTCAAACGAGTAGAAAACAACTTAAATAAGAGATAAGACAGGCTTTATCTCTTAACCCTGTTTAAACTACGTTATGTGCACAGCCCCGGGTCTGACAAGCCCCCGAGCTCTTCGTAGCTGAGTACTGCAGGCTTCTCGAGTACTTCCGAAGTAGTCTTCGGCTTCTTGCAAAGCTCCGTCTTGAAGTTCTTTTTCGAGTGCTTACTTGGCTGCATCGAAGCTATGAGGTGCTTATGCCCCGAATTATTTCTTTGATATGGTGTGCGATTGAAAAATCGCACTTCATATGGAGTAGCCCCCGAGCCTTAGGTTCAATCGGAGATTCAGGCTGAGGGTCGCATTAGTCATGAATCTTCCTTACTTACTCTTCGAATAAATTCAAAAAAATAAGTAGTCGATGCCACGTATCCTGCAGCCCCCGAGCCTTGAATCCAAATCTCTCAGGTTTGGAAATAAGAATCCAAAAGTCATGGCATGCAGTGAAAAAATATCCCCATGATAAATAACTGGTGTAATGGTACAAATGATGGAAGTTAGATCTGGAATTCGAAAAACCCCTTTTTTCGGGATAATTAACCCTAAAAAAATGATTAATCGAATATTTTATCTAAACAATCCACCAAATGACCCCTCATCTTCCGAATATTCCCTGAAACGACTCTTCAACTTCGAAACAGTAAATCTTTACCCAACCGCTGGTTATTTAACTCTGCGGCAAGGGCAAGTAAAAACTGTGCTTCCAATTTGCAATCCGCCAATAACTGCCAAAATCCCCCAAATAGAGCCGCAATCCGCCTTCACCCTCTTGGAGAGCCCCAATCCAACCAAAATCTCCCCGCCCCTTTCCCCGCAGCCCCCGAGCAACTCGTGGCGAGTGGATCTGGAAATGGCGCCCAAGAGACCTGAGAAGGATGGGAAGAAGGAGGAGGCGCCGCCGCCGACCGGGGAGTGGTCTCACAATAAGTGCTCCAACAACGACCTCCAAAAACTTGTTTCCAAGGGGTTGCTCCAAGAGAAGAGTCTTGTCAATTGGCGCCCCTCTTTTCGTGATCCAATCCCCATGGAAAATATGGACGAAATCGTCACATTTTACCATTTTGCTGAACGGGGGTTGGCCCTCCCCTCTTGCTCTTTCTTCCAGGGTCTTCTGTACTACTACGGGCTTGAGCTCCATCACCTCAACCCGAATTTCATTTGCCATATCGCAATCTTTATCCATTCTGTGAAGCCTTCCTCGGAATCGAACCCCATTGGGATCTTTTCCGCTTCCTTTTCCGAGTAAAACCACAACCCACCTCCAAAAATCCATCTGTTGTAGGGGGCGCCAGCATCCAACTTAGACAACAAGACGGCGATAAGTACCTTTCATACAAATTCCCCTCCAACATTCCCGGGTGGAAAAATCATTGGTTCTACATCGAAAATCAGGCCCCCTAACTCCTAGAAAAGTCAAATAAACCACCTATTGTAAGGCCGGAGTGGAATATCGAACTTCCCAGGGGGTCCATGGATCAAGTCGATGAGTTGCTAGACACCAAAGCAGCTCATAAGGAAATGGGAGTGACCGGCGCATCCGTAATGTTTTCCTTCTTCAAGCGCCGAGTCCAGCCAATCCAACAACGCCATATACTTAGATTCGAGTACATGGGCGCTGAAGATCCATCTCGCATGTGCGCAGAGGAGCTGACGGATGAAGCCGCACTCATCCGAGTCAAGCGAGTGCTGTTGGATGTGAACGCCGTCCCCTACGTCCTGGGATTGTTTTCCACGCGAAATCCTCCAAAACCGGTGAGTATTCGACTACTTTTGAGAGCAAACTCTGCTGTTCTGCCACTGCTAACTGAAAATCTTTTATAGGGACTCACAGAGTTGTACCGAAGCTACTCTCCGCAACCCGACATCCCTCGACCGGACCACCTCCTCCCCAGCGCCGCAGTCGAAGCGAAGAGGGCTCGAGTAGCCGAGGCACTGCCCGGCAACGAGTCCACTGAAGGCGGGAGCCCCCTGGTGGAAAGGAAAGCCAAGGGGGGGGGGCGAGAAGGGACAACTCCCCCGGACCATCCGTGGAGTTGACCGAAACTCTACCCTCGATCCCGCAAGGTCATCGGGTAGTGCGCAAACGGAAAGCGCAAGAAGTCGAGTCTTCTAGGTATGAATATGCTGCCTTGTTGAATCATCAAATATCGGTATTGTTGCATGCTAACATTGTCCTTTTGCAGTCCACCTGCTTCTCCACCCGAGTCCGAGTGCCAAGAGATGGGAACGGATCCCTCAGCTTCTGCGACAGGATCGGTTACCCTTGCCATGGCGGGCATCACGCCACTAGCTGATGTGACCCCGCCACTAGCAACGAGTGCTGTGGTTGAGACTTCATGGGTGTCGGTGTTTTACCGGCTACCCACCGAGGGATATACCCAAGGTGGTAAGTTTTAGGTGACGAGACGCCGAGATTAGGAACTCGAAGGTGCAAGGAACGCAAAACTTAGACAGGTTCGGGCTGCGAGGTGCGTAATACCCTACGTCCTGTGTTGCGGTTTGTATTGCCTGGGGTGTAGAATGATCTGATGATCTCGTCTTGAGAGGGTCCCTATCCCCCCTTATATATCTGGGAGGCCAGGGTTACAAGGATCCTAACCAACACTAGCCAAGGTATCGTACCAGAACATATCTCGAGTAGATTCCTTCTGTGTCGGTTAGCTTCATCTCCTACATAAACGGGATAAATAAGAGATAAACGAGGTGAATAAGAGATAAGACGAACTTAATCTCTTAAACCTGTTTAAACTACGTTATGTACACAGGCCCGTGGCCCCGGATCTGACAAGCCCCCGAGCTCTTCATAGCTGAGTACGTGGGCCTAACTAGTTAGGAAAAAACGCGAGCATCGTCGCGGGATTGCCGTACATATGGCAAGGAGAGACGAAGCTCACTACAGGAAAATAGGATATTTTCGTCGGCCAGAAGCCGACGAAAATAGGGCAAATACCGACGAAAATAGCTATTTTCGTCGGCCAACCGACGAAAATAGGCCGACGAAATAAAGTCGACGAAAATAGGAGCTTTTTCGTCGGCTGCCGACGAAAATAATCATATTTTCGTCGGCCAATTCAGCTGACGAAAATATGGGCGTATTTTCGTCGGCCTAGGTGGCCGACGAAAAAAATGTCGCTATTTTCGTCGGCTTTAATGGCCGACGAAAATACTTGTCGTATTTTCGTCGGCTTTAATGGCCGACGAAAATAAATGGGTCCTGCTTAAAAAAAATAGCTGCATGTATTCTCATTCTCAATCCTACTGCTCTCTGAAATAATCAGATACATTCTTTGCCAATCCCCCAGGAAAGGCATTATGTGTTTCTTCTCCCTTCGCAATCCGTGAAAAATATATCCTGGTTCTCTTTTGCAATTTCCATGATCCAGTTTGGGAGAGAGATTAACACATCACCAGATCCAGTCTCTCCAGATCCATGAAATGACAACACAACCTAAAGATGTTTGTCAAAGAACACTCATTAGCCAATGTAAACAGGTCTCCAAAAAGGAGAAGTGGGAAAGTTTACAGAACTTTCTTTTGGAAGGATGTTAAGTATTTTGCTGCATTCGATGGTTGATAGAAAATACATCATATAAACTAGAGGTCCATTCCTTTTATGTCATAGACATTAGAAGTCTATGAATCAAAGTCCCTTAAGTTTCTATAATTTGTTTAGAATTTGTCCTCCTATAGGAGTTGGGACATCAAGCACAGACTGAAATAATACAACTAATCATCTTTAACATATTGTGTCCAGAATTCCATATCAATGCCTTATAAATCAGTACTAATAATGCACGGTAAATTTAGACAGGAATTCCTAACCTGAACTTTCAGCTTGAACTCTTTAATTATACCAAAAAGGTCCCTGTACCCAGACCACTCATATTTGCGAGGAATCCAGGCTTCCACGATCCCACACCAACAGTAAACAATGACCCCATCCACGTTCAAAGACTTCAGATGCCTTAGTTCAGTACGTACACCCTCTGGGTCTACCAATTGACAGTGGCTATTGATAATGCCCATCTGCAGGAAACAGTAAAAGCAAGAACTTGGTGCTGGGTCACAACTCTGGAAGTATTGAGAACATTCTGACAGAAATAATCCTGATGCTGGCTTCTCAGTTCTCATGATTTATTTTAAAAGCATATAAGCTTAAAAAGGATGGAATTACGTATAACATGTCAAATAAAGGCAAGATTGCTTAAAGATAGATAATAAATGAACAAATTGACACCACCAGGTTATCATATCAGACAACAAATCAAGAAGTTTGCTGGGAACTTACAGGCAGAGAAGCATAAACTGGTATATATGGAGTTTTTGTGTAATCACCTGCCAACATTGCCGATGATCTCAGTAACTGCTAGAGATTCAACACTCAGAGAAACATTGTCAGTCTAGCATAGTCTCTAAAAATGGTAAGGTACTACTGAAATCGTCAACGACGAGACTAGAACACTATTGCAAGCTGGAACTAGAACATTGTGAGCTATAATATGGCCATGGCAGTGGTTGATAAATGAAAGGAACACATAGACCACAAGTCATTACAAAGAACAATACAATAGGCCCTGAGTTCCTATCAGCAGGATGAAGTGCAGAATTATGTTATCAATTTATGTCAAATCAAACATTGTTTCCTTGAGAGATGTACATGAGCTTGCTTGAGCAACACAAAAGAGAGGTAGAGCATGATGGGCATATTGCAGTAATAACAAGTATTTTGTGGCGGCATATCAGCATAATGGGCTTATTCCAACACAAGATGAAGCTCACCTGACGAGGTCCGCATCGAAGGCCGAGGCGGCGGCGGGCGTGCCCCAGTGCTCGGCGGTGACGCGGGTGAGGTAGTCCCGATGGATGTCGAGGAGCGTGATGGAGGCGCCGCCGGTGGATGCGGGGACCTTGTCGGGCGCCGCGGTCGTGGCGGGGGCGGCGTCCGCGGGGAGAGGGTACTCCGCCACGCGGGGGTGCCAGAACTCGTAGATGCCGGTGCCAAAGACCTTCAGCATGGCTGAGGCAGCTCCCGGGGCTCACGAGGTTTAAGGTTTGGGCGGGATTCGCGTGGTTTGCGGGGTTTAGGGTTCGGGTGCGGCCGTGGGAGCGGGAGTGGGACGCGGCGGCGGGGGGGGGGGGGGGAGGGGGGGGCGCGCGGGGCGGCGGCGGGGGCGGCGGCGTTGGGGGTGGTGGCGGCGGGCCCGGGGGCGGCGGTAGGGGGGGCGCGCGCCCGAGGCAGCAGCGGCCGCGCGGGGGCGAGGCGGCGGCGGGGGGAGGGGGGGGAGGGGGGGCCGCGCGGGCGCGAGGCGGCGGCGGCAGGGGCCGAGGGGCGGCCGCGCGGGGGGGGGGCGGGGGGCCGCACGCCCGAGGCGGCGGCGGCTGCGCGGGCGCGAGGCGGCGGCGGCGGCGGCGGGGGCCGCGGGTCGGCCGCGCGGGGCGCCGGGGGGCGGGGGGCTCGGGCGCGGGGGAGAGAACACGCAGGTGTGGGCCGGGCCTTGCGATCGAACGGCGCTTTTAGGGTTTTCTATTTTCATCAGTCCAGTTGGCCGACAAAAACACATGTATTTTCGTCGGCCTAGGACTGGCCGACGAAAATAGTACTTTTATTTCGTCGGTCAGGGTCTAGCCGACGAAAATATGGACCATTTTTCGTCGGCCTTTGACTGGCCGACGAAAATAAGTTCTAATTTCGTCGGCCTGTGTTGGCCGACGAAATAAACTATTTATTTTCGTCGGCTTGATTTTAGCCGACGAAATTACATCTGGCCGACGAAATTGAGCTATTTTGGTGTAGTGGCTACCCCGAATGCAAACGACTCTGGGTGTTGTCGAAATCGCTCCTCATGAGCGTGCGTCCAACAAGTTAGGTAGAAACCAATCGAGAGGATCGAATTTGTTGGGAAAGAACGCGAGCATCGTCGCGCAACTGCCATGCTTCTAGCAAGGAGTTGAAATTGCCCCAAGTGCAACGACTCTGGGCGTAGTCAACATAGCTCCTTATGCGAGCCCATCCAACAAGTTAGGTGTAAACCAACCGAACGGATCGATCTTGTTGGGAAAGATGCGATCATCATCGCAAACGACCATCAAAGGTCATGGCGAGAAGTCGATAGAGCATGGACGTGGTTGTAGCCTCCGTCAAACTCGCGACAAGAAGTCGATAAAGCGTGGACGTGGCCGCAGCCTCCATCAAACTCATGACAAGAAGTCGATGTCTCATGAACGTGGCCGTAGCCTCCGTAAAACTCATGACAAGAAGTCATTTTATATAAAACATGCACGTGGCCATAGCCTCGTGTGTTCACAGAGAAATTTACAATCCGAATCTTGTGGCACGTAGCCTCCAAATTGATTCGGAAGAAAAAGACCACCTGAGCGCCCGGAGATCAGCTATCTCCGAACATTTTCTCATGGGTAGAACTTGCGTAGGTTCTGAATGTTCCAAGAGTTCAGAACATCTTGGCCCTCGGGATATTGTAGTCAATACGACCCCGGTCTTGTGACCTGCTTGATGACGAACGGACCTTCCCACCTTGAGTTGAGCTTGTGTAGGCCGGACTCGTCTTGGATGCGACGTAGGGCCAAGTCGCCTATGCTGAATGACCGTTCCCTCACGTTGCAATCGTGATATCGCTGAATCCCATGCAGATATCGGGCTGACTGAACAAGAGCGGTGCAGCGAGCCTCTTCGACAGAATTGAGCTCTAACTGCCTTGCTTCATCCGCCTCGCCTTCATTGTACATTTCAACCTGTGGGGATTTCCACATGATGTCGGCCAGTAAAATAGCTTCAGAGCCGTAGACGAGGAAGAATAGAGTTTGTCCTGTGGCTTTGGACGGCTGAGTCTAGAGCCTCCAGACGACATGTGGCAACTCGTGTATCCACTTTCCTCCTTTCTTGCTGTTTTCATCATAAAGTTTTTTCTTAAGGCCCTCAATTATCATGCCGTTCGCTCTTTCGACTTGACCATTGGCCCTTGGGTGTGCAACAAAGACATATTTAACCTTGATGCACGTATTTTCACAGAACTCCCAGAACTGGTTAGCTGTGAAGTTTGATCCCAGGTCTGTGATGATGGTATTCGGAAAGCTGAAGCGATGCAAGATATCAGAGATGAAATCAACAACCCGATCTGGCGTGAGCTTGGCTATCGGCTTGTACTCGATCCACTTGGTAAATTTGTCAATAGCCACCAATACATGGGTGAAACCGCCTGGCGCTGTTGTGAAGGGCCCAATCATATCTAGGATCCAGCAAGCAAACGGCCAAGATGGCGGTATGGTGATGAGACTGTGAGCCGGGACATGAGATTGCTTTCCAAAGAATTGGCAGTTTTAGCATCTCCGCACGAGGTCTTCAGCATCGATCACGGCAGTGGGCCACCAGAAACCAGCTCTGTATGCTTTTCCCACCAGAGTTCTCGAAGCTGCATGGTTGCCGCAAACGCCCTAATGTATCTCCCGCAATATGTCATAGCCGTCTTCTTTCGTGACGCACTTCATGAGCACCCCTGATCGTGCGCCACGCCGATAGAGCTTGCTATCGACCAGGACGAAACCCTTGCTTCTGCACATGACACGAGCTGCCTCTGTGCCTCTTGCGTCCACCCCTACTGGAAGTTTTTGATCCCGGATGAAGTCGATGTAAGCCTCTCTCCAGTCCTCCCCAAGCATCATAACCTCCCGATCAGGCTGTTGAAGGCCATCATCAGTGGTTACTTGAGGTGAGGACTTAATGGATGGCTGTTTCAGCTCCTGGATGAAAACTCCCGCTGGAACCTGTGCACGGGTGGATCCTAGCTTGGACAGTATGTCCGCGCCAACGTTATGCTCCTGTACCACATGGTGAATCTCCAGGCCAGAAAATTTATTTTCCAGCTTGCGCATTTCTTGTAAATAAGCATCCATCGTCTCCTTGTTGCAGTCCCACTCTTTGTTGACTTGCTGAACGATAAGAAGAGAATCGCCATATATAAGTAGTCGCTTGATCCCTGGTGATATCGCCAAACGTAGCCCGTGAAGCAAGGCTTCATACTCGGCTTCATTATTGGATACCTCCCAAAGGATCTGAAGGACATACTTCAACTGTTCGCCCCGTGGAGAAATAAATAGGACTCCGGCGCTGCCGTCGTCGATCTTGAGAGATCCATCGAAGTACATGGTCCAATGCTCTGGCTTGCCGACTGGAGTTGGAATTTGATTCTCTCTCCACGCAGCCATAAAATCGACTAGAGCTTGAGACTTGATTGCAGTGCGTGGCTTGAAGTTGATAGACAAAGCCTCCAGTTCCACTGCCCACTTTGAAATACACCCCGTGGCATCTTGATGATGAAGAATATCCGCCAAAGGGAAATCCGTAATCACAGTGATCTTGTACTCGTCGAAATAATGGCGCAACTTTCTTGAGGCAATCAGAATTGCATATAAAAGTTTCTGAACTGCCAGGTACCGCACCTTTGATTCGGAGAGTACCTCGCTGACGAAATATACAGGCCTCTGCACTCCAAACGCATGGCCTTCCTCGCCTCGCTCGACTACAATAGCACTGCTGACAACATGAGTTGTTGCCGCGATGTAGACTAGTAGATTTTCCCCCGGCAGTGGTGCTGTAAGGAACGGCGGAGGCTGAAGGTGACGTTTAAGATCTTGCAGGGCCCGCTCGGCCTCCTCCGTCCATTGGAACTTATCTTGGCGTTTCAGGAGCTTGAAGAAGGGTAGTCCTCTCTCCCCGAGTCGGGAGATGAACCTGTTCAGGTTGCCATGCATCCTGTTAGCTTCTGCACATTTTTTATTGTGGCCGGAGCCTCCATATCAGTGATGGCCGTGATCTTCACAGGAATTGCTTCAATTCCCCGGTTGCTGACGATGACCTCGAGCAATTTCCCTGATGGTACTCCAAAAACGCATTTAGTTGGGTTGAGCTTCCACCGAAATCTACGCATGCTGCTGAACGTTTCTTCCAAGTCTGCAATCAAGTCGTCGGAATTCCTGGTCTTGATGACCACATCATCCAATTAGGCTTCAACGTTCCGATGCAGCTGATCAGCAAAGCACATCTGGATTGCGCACTGATAGGTAGCTCCCGTGTTTTTCAACCCGAAGGATATAGTTTTGTAAGCATATGTCTCGTACGGGGTGATGAACGCGGTCTTGATTTCATCTTCCTCCTTGAGCGCAATCTGGTGATAACCTGAATAACAATCAAGGAAACAGAGGAGCACACATCCCGCCATCGAGTCGACGACTTGATCAATGCGTGGTAGCCCGAAGTAATCCTTCTGGCAATGCTTATTGAGATCGGTGTAATCAACGCACATTCTCTATTCATTATTCTTTTTCTTTACAAGAACGGGATTAGCTACCAACTCTAGATGGATTACTTCTTTAATGAATCCAGCCACGAGGAGTTTAGCTATTTCCCATTTAATTGCCTCACGCTTGTCGTGAGCAATCCTTCACAGATGTTGCTTTTTGGGCACGGCCTGTGGATGTACATTTAGACTATGCTCGATCAGTTCCCTGGGCACCCCTGGCATGTCCGCTGGTTTTCATGCGAATATGTCTCGGTTAGCCTGAAGAAAACTGACGAGCGTGAGTTCCTATTTCCCACCTAAGCCCGCGCCGATGACGGCAGTCTTAGATGAGTCACCCTCCTGGAGCTGGATCGACTTGAGGGCCACGTTGTCAGTCGATTGGAAGCTTGATTTGCTGGCCTTTTTCAAAGGGATCTCCAGCCCGGACTGAGAGAGCTACTGCGGCCGCGAGTACTTCCCTTGAAGCATCTGGCACACGAGTAGTCAAAGTATATTGGATCGCCTCCTGATTGCAATCATACGACTTCTTCAAGTTGCCTCGGAGAGTGAGTACTCCACTTAGTCCTGGCATCTTGAGAAGCAGATAAACATAATGCAGCACTACCATAAATTTGGTGAGTGCTGGACGGGCCAATATGGCATGATAAGAAGATTCGAAGTTAGCCACTTCGAATTTAATGAACTCAATGTGGTAGTTCTCCTTCAAGCCAAAGGTGACTGGAAGAACTACCGTACCAAGCAGGTGCGCCGCGTTACCTGGGACGATGCCATAGAAAGGGGACTTGCTTGGAACCAGCATGTCCATGAAGTCCACACCCATCTTCCTCAGAGCGCTGGCGAAGATGAGGTTGAGACCACTCCCACCGTCGATGAGCACCTTGGTGAGCCTGACTTCTGCCACCACTGGATCCAGGACCAGGGAGAACTTATCGGGCTCCGAGAAGCTCGTCCACTGATCATCACGGGGAGATGGGGACCTCCGACCAACGGAGTGGTCGTGGTACCGCCGGCTCGACGGACATGATCTCCTAGAGAAGCAGCTTCTGGTCCTGCCTGGAGCCAAAATCTCCCTCTCCCCCGAAGATGACATTGACGGTCTTCGAAGCATCCTGGAACTTCGCGTTGCGCCCTTGGTCCTCTTGGTCTTCATCCTCGAGTTCCTTGTCCACCGGCTTCTTGTTCTTCTTGCCGCCATCGGGGTTGCTGAATGTCCTCCGGAGGTGGTAACAGTCGATGGCCGCGTGATTGGCACCTGGATACCACGGGCATTTCTTCTGTAGGAGCTTCTCGAACTCCTCCTGCGTCGTCGACTTCTTGCCTCATGAAGGATGCTCGACGGCCGCGATGAGATCATCTAGTCTGCATTTTCAGGGTGGACCTGAATAGTCCCGCTGGCTTTTGTCATTGCGGTTGTCATTTGGACGCCTCAGATTACTATTTTGGCTTCGCGGGAAACGCTCCCGCATCTTCTCCTCCTATTCGGACCAGTCATGCATCATGTCACGAAGGCCCGCAACAGTATTTGGCCTGTTCCGCCTGAAGTCTCTGTAGATGCCTGGGTCGGTGATGCCATTGTAAAAGCAGTCGATGATGTCGTCCTCCGAGATGTTCACGATGGTAGCGCGAACGTCGAAGAAGCGACGTGTGTAGGACCGCAGGAGCTCGTTACGTTCCTGTTTACACTAAGCAAGATCGTGACGAGTACCTGCGTGAGCGATCGCCCCCTGGAAGTTGTCAATGAAGACCTTCTTGAGCCGCTCCCAGGAGTCGATCGAGTTGTTGCTGAGGCTCTCCAGCCATGTGAGCGGCGCAGGGTCCAAAGCCATCGGGAAGTAGACGACCTTGGTAATGTTGGAGCCCCCTGCGACTTCAATGGCCGTGGACTAGCAACGTAGCCACTGCTGAGGAGCTTGCTTTCCATCATACTTAGTGATGCCGATCGGCTTGAAGCCCTCAGGGTACTTGTAGCTGCCGAACCGTGCAGAGAAAGCAGGGAAACGGTCGCTGCAGTCAGTACCTTCGGTCTCGACTTCTTCGCGAACCTTGCGCCTGGAGTCGATCACAGACCGCGCATCACGGCCTTCATTGATGTGCTGGCGCAGGTCTTCTGGAGGAGGCTGATGATTGGCCTGTCGCAGGTTACCCCCTGGAGGTGGATGCTGCCTCCCACCAGGGGCCTGGTTCCCGCGAGCGTTGTCGTTGTTGTGGCTGGGTTGAGGTCGAGGACAGCCGCCGGCCACTCGGCTGTGAACCTGGCTCCGGCTCTCACCCACGCGCTCCTCCCTGACGGTAGATGCCAGGTTGTGCTGATCCAGCTGGATCCAGGCCCTCTGCGCGTAACGAAGTGCTTGACGCATATTCAGATCGTTACTGCGCTCGAGTATGGCCGTAACCCTGGCGATGTTGGCCACCGGACTCCTGAAGCCCCGTTCGCTTACGGTGATGAATTCTGGGTTAAGCTCGCGCTGCATAGATCACCTGCACTCGTTGACCCTCCTCCGCCGGATTGTGCGGGCTCTGTTCCTGGCCCTCTGTGCCTCACGATCGGTGTCATTTTCGGCGTCGGCGTTGGCTGTGACCTCATCTTCAGATGCATCATCAAATTCGGCGATGGGAAAATTGCCATCGCCCTCGCCTTCTTCCGCCATTAGCACCTGGTGAGAGACGAGCTCATCAGAGCTCGCATCGACTAGTTCAGTCGACCCCTCTGCCACGGTGGTCTGCCCTCCTGGAAAGGCAAAGGCTTGAGGTGTGCCACAAGTCGATCATCGGCTTCGACTAGATCAAAAAGGCTCATGCCCTTCCAATGCACGAAGCGCCCCTCCGGAGTGGAGGTGATCATCAGATTGTTGGCGCCAAAACAACCCGAAACCCCCCGACATGCGGTGGCTTCAGGCTTTTGGAGTAGAGAATCCAAGTCTTCCTCCAATATGGAGAGGGACTCGAAGGCATTGGCCTCCTGAAGATCAGTGGCCAAATCGCGTTGGCCGAGACATGATCGGCTACGCGAGTCCTCAGGTTGGAACAAGTCCAACCCAAGGAAAGTTGTTGCAGCGCTGGATGAAGTCGCACTGGAAGCAGACTCCTCCTTGATCCTCGTCGCGGACCCATGAATTGACAAATCGTCGAGATCATCGACAAACTAGTCGAGGTCGCTTTGAGAGAAAACCGCGGGGGTTTTCAGCTTCATGTCGATGAGGAAACGACGGAAATTGCCCTTGCCATCTGCGATGCAGACCCAAGAGCCAAAAACAAAAGTTTTACCCTGAGAAGGTACTGACCTGGTGAACTGGAAAGATGCCATCGAGTTTGCCGCTGGATCTTCGATGTGCACCCCTACCTGGCGTGCCAGCTGTCGGTGTTTTACCGGCTGCCCACCAAGGGATATACCCAAGGTGGTAAGTTTTAGGTGAGGAGACGCCGAGATCAGGAACTCGAAGGTGCAAGGAACACAAAACTTAGACAGGTTCCGGCCGCGAGGTGCGTAATACCCTACGTCCTGTGTTGCGGTTTTGTATTGCCTTGGGTGTACAATAATCTGATGATCTCGTTTTGAGAGGGTCCCTGTCCCCCTTATATATCCGGGAGGCCAGGGTTACAAGGATCCTAACCAACACTAGCCAAAGAATCGTACCAGAACATATCTCGAGTCGATTCCTTCTGTATCGGTTAGCTTCATCTCCTACTTAAACGGGATAAATAAGAGATAAATGAGGTGAATAAGAGATAAGACGAACTTAATCTCTTCTGCCAATATACGTTGGCGAGTTGCTTGCCTCAATCTCCCCCCTTATGTAGAATGTGATCACGCACTCACAAAATAAGATAGAGAAACTGAAAGCAGTCGTGAGTGGTCACCAGGAGCTTGCTGCCAACGAAAAATGCATATCCAAAGAGCAGATGAAGAACTGCTATCTTCAGAGGGAACTTGACATGCTGAAGCAAGAGCGGACTCGAGAGACGTGGCTCCTCAAGAACGATCTGCAATCTCGAGAAGGCCAACTCCGAGCTCCAGGAACAACTCAAGGAACAAAAGAAGGCACACCAGGAGCAACTCAAAGAACAGAAGAAGGTGCACCAAGGCTAGCCCTTTCTTCCCTCGAGTACTTTCACTTAACAATTTATCTTGCATTCTGAAAATATCTTCACCGCAGAGCTTAGGAAAATTATAACATATAAAGAAGAGCTGCTTACTGACATGAAGAATATACTGTATCATCGTATAGATGACGTCGAGAGGCTGTAGAAGGTCATCGCTGACACCAAACAACAGTTCGCCGGCAGCCTTCAGAAGACCAAGATGCTGGGCGAAGAGAAGCAGCAGCGGCAAAAGGAGCTGGAGTACCTCAGGGGAGCCGCCAAGAAGCTTGTGGACATTGTGGACCCACAAGAAGATGGCCAAGCAGGCGAGCGGCCCTTGCTGGAGCGACTTCTTGGAGCACCGCAGAAGGTCGTTGAGTTCCTCGCTGAGGCCCCGGTCGCGTGTGTCAGCCACGCTCTTGCCTTTGTAAAATCCTTTTGGCCGAAAGCTCAACTAGAAACGTTCGCGCAGAGAGTGGCTGCGGAGTGCACTGAAGAACAATTCAACGAGTACCTCCAAGAAGCCCAAGCTGTAGCGGAACAAATAGTAAAAAGTGTACTGCAAGATTAAGATGTAAAAAGTAAGTATTAATTTCCTTGTATATATAATCTCATTTGATGTTTTCTACTTGCATGTGCCTCAACTGAATTGTCATCCAGATTTAAAGGCTAAGTGGTAGACACTACCCCGGGTGCAGCGACCCTGGAAGTAGCCGTAGCAGTTCCGGGTAGGAACCCATCCAACAAGTTAGATACAACCTAATCGAGCAGGTCTAACCAGTTAGGAAAGAACGCGAGCATCGTCGCGAGACTGCCGTGCTTATGGCAAAATGAAGCCACCCGGAGCACAACGACTCTGGGTGTAGTCGAAATTGCACCTCGTGTGAGTGTGTCCAACAAGTTAGGTATAAACCGATCGAACGGATCGAACTCGTTGGGAAAGAACGCGAGCATCGTCGCGTGACTGCCGAGCTTATGGCAAGAAATTGAAACTACCCCGAGTGCAACGACTCTGGGCGTTAGTCAAAATAGCTCCTTATGTGAGCCCATCCAACAAGCTAGGTATAAACCAATCGAACGAATTGAATTTGTTGGGAAAAATGTGATCATCGTCGCAAGCGACCATCAAAGGTCACGGCGGAAGTCGATTCATATAAAGCATGAACGTGGCCGAAGCCTCTATCAAAACTTATGACAAGAAGTCGATTTTATAAAATATGAATGTGGCCGGAGCCTCCGTCTGTCAACAGAGAAATTTTTATTCTGAATTTTGTGATATGTAGCTTCCAAATTGATTCGGAAGAAAAAGGGCCACCTAGGCGTCCGGAGAACAGCTATCCCCACACGCGTCCTCATGGGTAGAACTTGCGCAGGTTCTGAATGTTTCAAGAATTCAGGACATCTTGGCCCTCAGGGTATTGTAGTCGATACGACACCGATCTTGTAACCTACTTGATGATGAATGGACCTTCCCACCTTGAGTTGAGCTTGTGTAAGCCGGACTCGTCTTGGATGCGGTGTAGGACCAGATCGACTATATTGAACGACCATCCCCTCACATTGCGATCGGGATATCGCCGAATCCCCTGCAGGTATCGTGCTGACTGGACAAGAGCGGTGCAGCGAGCCTCTTCGACGGGGTCGAGTTCCAACTGCCTTGCTTCGTTCGCCTCACCCTCATTGTACATTTCAACCCTTGAGGATTTCCACATGATGTCGGCCGGTAAGATAGCCGTAGATGAGGAAGAACGGTGTTTATCCTGTGGCTTTGGACGGCTGAGTCCTGAGCCCTCAGATGACATGTGGCAACTCATGTATCCACTTTCCTCATCCACTTTCCTCCTTTCTTCCTATTTTTATAATAAAGTCTTTTCTTGAGGCCCTCAATTATCATGCCGTTCGCCCTTTCGACTTGACCATTGGCCTTTGGGTGTGCAACAGAGACATATTTGACCTTGATGCATGCATTTTCACAGAACTTCCAGAATTGGTTGGCCATGAAGTTTGATCCCAGGTCTGTGATAATGGTATTCGGGAAGCTGAAGCGATGCAAGATATCAGAGATGAAATCGACAACTCAATCTGGTGTGAGCTTAGCTATCGTCTTGTACTCGGTCCACTTGGTAAACTTGTTGATAGCCACCAATACATGAGTGAAACCGTCTGGCGCCGTTGTGAAGGGCCCAATCATATCAACGCTCCAGCAGGCAAACGGCCAGGATGGCGGTATGGTGATGAGACTGTGAGCCGGGACATGAGATTGCTTGCCAAAGAATTGGCAGTTTTGGCATCTCAGCACGAGATCCTCAGCATCGGACACTGCAGCGGGCCACCAGAAACTAGCTCTGTATGCTTTCCCCACCAGCGTTCTTGAAGCTACGTGGTTGCCGCAAATGCCTTCATGTATTTCCCGCAATATGTCACAGCCATCCTCTTTTGTGACGCATTTCATGAGCACACCTGATCGTGCGCCACGCCGGTAGAGCTTACTGTCCACTAGGATGAAGCCCTTACTTCTGCGCATGACATGAGCTGCCTCTGCGCTTCTCGCGTCCACCCCCGTTGGTAGTCTTTGATCCCGGATGAAATCAATATAAGCCTCTCTCCGGTCCTCTCCCAGCATCATAACCGCCCGATCAGGCTGTTGAAGACCACCATCGGTCGTTACCAGAGGTGAGTGCTTGATGGATGGCTGTTTCAGCTCCTGGACGAAAACTCCTGCTGGAACTTGCGCTCGGGAGGATCCTAGCTTGGATAACCCATCTGCGCCAACATTATGCTCCCGTACCACATGATGAACCTCCAGACTAGAGAACTTGTTTTCCAGCTTGCGTACTTCTTGTACATAAGCGTCCATCGTCTCCTTGTTGCAGTCCCACTCTTTGTTGACTTGCTGAACCACCAGAACTGAATCGCCATATTCAAGTAGTCGCTTGATGCCCAATGATATCGCCAAACGTAGCCCGTGAAGCAAGGCTTCATACTCGGCTTCATTATTTGATACCTCCCAAAGGATCTGAAGGACATACTTCAACTGTTCGCCCCGTGGAGAAATAAATAGAACTCCGGCGCTGCCGTCGTCGAGCTTAAGAGACCCATCGAAGTACATGGTCCAATGCTCTGGCTTGTCTGATGGAGTTGGAATTTGATTCTCTCTCCACTCAGCCATAAAATCGACCAGAGCTTGAGACTTGATTGCAGTGCGTGGCTTGAAGTCGATAGACAAAGCCCTCAGTTCCACTGCCCACTTTGATATACGCCCCGTGGCATCTTGATTATGGACAATATCCACCAACGGGAAATCTGTAATCACAGTGATCTTGTACTCATCAAAATAATGGCGCAACTTTCTTGATGTAATCAGAATTGTATATAAGAGTTTCTGAACTGCCGGGTATCGTACCTTGGATTCGGAGAGTACCTCGCTGACAAAGTACACGGGCCTCTGCACTCCAAACGCATGGCCCTCCTCACTGCGCTCGACTACAATAGCTCTGCTGACAACATGAGTTGTCGCCGCAATGTAAAGTAGTAGATCTTCTCCCGACAGTGGTGCTGTGAGGACCGGAGGAGACTGAAGGTGATGCTTCAGATCTTGTAAGGCTCGCTCGGCCTCCTCCGTCCACTGAAACTTATCTTGGTGCTTCAGGAGCTTGAAGAAGGGTAGTCCTCTCTCCCCAAGCTGGGAGATGAATCTGTTCAGGGCCGCCATACATCCTGTTAGCTTCTGCACAGCTTTGATTGTAGCCGGAGCCCCCATATCAGTGATGGCCATAATCTTCACAGGATTGGCTTCAATTCCCTGGTTGCTGACAATGAACCCAAGCAATTTCCCTGATGGTACTCCGAAAATGCATTTAGCTGGGTTGAGCTTCCACCGAAACCTGCGTAGGCTACTGAACATCTCTTCCAAATCTGCAATTAGGTCATCAGGATTCTTGGTCTTGATGACCATGTCATCCACGTAGGCTTCAATGTTCCGATGCAAGTGATCAGCAAAGCACATCTGAATCGCGCGCTAATAAGTTGCTCCTGCATTTTTCAACCCAAAAGACATAGTTTTGTAAGCATATGTCCCGAACGGGGTGATGAACGCAGTTTTGATTTGATCTTCCTCCTTGAGCACAATCTGGTGATATCCTGACTAACAATCAAGGAAGCAGAGAAGTACACAACCCGCCGTTGAATCGACGCCTTGATCAATGCGCGGCAGCCCGAAGTGATCCTTTGGGCAATGCTTGTTGAGATCGGTGTAATCATCGCACATTCTCCATTCATTATTCTTTTTCCGTACAAGGATGGGATTAACTACCCACTCTGGATGGATTACTTCTTTAATGAATCCAGCCGTGAGGAGTTTAGCTATTTCCCGTTTAATTGCCTCGGGCTTGTCGTGAGCAAACCTTCGCAGGCATTGCTTTTTGGGCACGGCCTGTGGGTGTACATTCAGACTATGCTCGATCAGCTCCCTAGGCACCCCTGGCATATCCGCTGGTTTCCATGCGAATATGTCTCGGCTAGCCCGAACAAAACTGACGAGCACGAGTTCCTATTTCTCAACTAAGCCCGCGCCGATGACAGCGGTCTTGGATGAGTCACCCTCCTGGAGCAGGATCGATTTGAGGGCCACGTCGCCAGTCGACTGGATGCTCAACTTGCTAGCCTTTCTTGAAGGGATCTCCATCCCGGCCTGGGAGAGTTGCTGCGCGGCCCGAGTACTTCCCCTGAAGCATCTGGCACACGAGTAGTCGAAGCATATTGGATCGCCTCCTGATTGCAATCATATGACTTCTTCAAGTCGCCTCGGAGAGTGAGTACTCCACTTTGTCCCGGCATCCTTAGAAGCAGATAAACATAATGAGGCACTGCCATAAATTTGGTGAGTGCTGGACGACCCAGTATGGCATGATAAGAAGATTCGAAGTTAGCCACTTCAAATTTAATGAACTCGGTGCGGTAGTTCTCCCTCGTGCCGAAGGTGACTGGAAGAACTACCGTACCGAGTGGGTGCGCCGCATTACCTAGGACGATGCCGTAGAAAGGGAACTTGCTCGGAACCAGCATGTCCGTGAAGTCCAATCCCATCTTTCTCAAAGTGCTAGCGAAGATGAGATTGAGACCACTCCCACCGTCAATGAGCACCTTGGTGAGCCTGACTTCTGCCACCACTGGATCCAGGACCAGGGGGAACTTACCGGGCTCTGAGAAGCTTGTCCACTAGTCATCGCGGGAGAACGAGATGGGGACCTCTGACCAACGAAGTGGTCGTGGTACCACCAGCTCGATGGACATGATCTCCCGGAGAAGCAGTTTCTGGTCCCGCCTGGAGCCGAAGTCTCCGTCTCCCCCGAAGATGAAGTTGACGGTCTTTGAAGCATCCTGGAACTTTGCCTTGCGCCCTTGTTCCCCTTGGTCGTCATCTTCAAGATCTTTGTCCACTGGCTTCTTGTTCTTTTTGCCACCACCGGAGTTGCTAAATGTTCTTCAAAGGTGGTAACAATCGATTGCCACATGATTGGCACCTGGATGCCATGGGCATTTCTTCTGCAGGAGCTTCTTGAACTCCTCCTGCGTCGTTGACTTCTTGCCTCATGAGGGATGATCCACAGCCGCGACGAGATCATCTGGCTTGCGTTTTTGGGATGGACCTGAATAATCCCGCTGGCTTTTGTCATTGCGGTTGTCATTTGGACACCTCAGGTTACTATCTTAGTGCCTCGGGAACCGCTCCCGCATCTTTTCTTCCTGCTCGGACCAGTCGTGCATCATGTCACGAAGCCCCGCAACAGTCTACGGCCTGTTCCAACTGAAGTCTCTATAAATGCCTGGATCGGTGATGCCGCTGTAGAAGCAGTCGATGATGTCCTCCTCCGAGATATTCGCAATGGTGGCGCGGACATCGAAAAAATGGCATGTATAGGAGCGTAGGAGCTCGTTACGTTCCTGTTTACATTGAGCAAGACCGTGACGAGTACCTGCGCGAGTGATCGCCCTCTGGAAGTTGTCGATGAAGACCTTCTTGAGGCACTCACAGGAGTCGATCGAGTTGTTGCTGAGGCTCTCCAACCACGTGAGCGGCGCAGCATCCAAAGCCATCGGGAAGTAGACGACCTTGGTGATGTTGGAGCCTCCTACGACTTCAATGGTGGTGAAGTAGCAACGTAGCCATTACTGAGGAGCTTGCTTGCCATCGTACTTGGTGATGCCGATCGGCTTGAAGCCCTCAGGGTACTTGTAACTGCTGAACCGTGCGGAGAAAGCTGGGAAATGGTCGCTGCAGTCAGTACCTTCTGTCTCGACTTCTTCGCCCACTTTGCGCCTGGAATCGATCACGAACCGCGCATCGCGGCCTTCATTGATGCGCGGGTGCAGGTCTTCTGGAGGAGGCCGATGATTGGCCTGTCGCAGGTTACCTCCTGGAGGTGGCTGCTGCCTCCCGCCAGGGGCCTGACTCCCGCGAGTGTTGTTGTTGTTGCTGTACTGAGGTCGAGGACGACCGCCTGCCGTTCGGCTGTGAGCCTGGCTTCGGCTTTCGCCCACGCGCTCCTCTCTGAGGGTAGATGTCGGGTTTTGCTGATTAAGCTGAATCCAGGCCCTCTGCGCGTAACGAAGTGCTTGACGCACATTTGGATTGTTACTGTGCTCGAGTATGGCCATAACCCTGGCGATGTTGACCACCGGAGTCCTGAAACCCCGCTCACTCACAGTAGCAAATTCAGCGTCAAGCTCGCGATGCATAGATCGCATGCGCTCATTGACCCTCCTTCGGCGGGCTGCGCAAGCTCTGTTCCTGGTCCTCCATGCCTCACGATCAGCGTTGTTTTTGTCACCAGCATTGGCTGTGGCTTCGTCTTCGGAGACTGCATCAAATTCGACGATGGGAAAGTCGCCATCATCCTCGCCTTCTTCCGCCATCAGCACCTGGTGTGAGATGAGCTCCTCAGAGCTCGCATCGACTAGTTCAGTCGACTCCTCCACCACGGTGGCTAACGGCCGGGCCTCCTGAAAAAGGCAAAGGCTCGAGGTGGGCCACAAGTCGATCCTCAGCCTCGAGTAGATCAGAAGGTTTCATGCCCTTCCAATGCTCGAAACGCCCCTCCGGGGTAGAGTTGATCTTCAGATCGCTGGCTCCCAAACAACCCAAACAACCCGAAGCCCCCCGACGTGCAGTGGCTTCGGGCCCACCAAGTTGGAGCAGAGAGTCCAAGTCCTTCTCTAATGCGGAGAGGGACCCGGAGATGTCGGTCTCCTGGAGATCAGTGGCCAAATTGCGTAGACCAAGTCGCGATCGGCTACACGAGCCCTTAGATTGGAACAAGTCCAACCCAAGGGAAGTTGTTACAGCGCCGGATGAAGTCGCGCCAGAAGCGAACTCCTTCTCCATCCTCGTAGCAGACCCATGAATTGACAAATCATCAAGATCATCAACGAACTTGTCGAGGTTGCTTTGAGAACCCGCCGCGGAGGTTTTCAGCTTCATGTCGACGAGGAACCGACAGAAACTGCCCGCACCATCTGCGATGCAGACCCACGAGCCAAAAACAAACGTTGTACCCTAAGAAGGTACTGACCTGGAGAACTGGAAAGCTGCCATCGAGTTCACCGGTGGATCTTCGATGCGCTCCCCTACCTGGTGCGCCAGCTGTCGGTGTTTTATCGGCTGCCCACCGAGGGATATACCCGAGGTGGTAAGTTTAGGTGAGGAGACGCCGAGATCAGGAACTCGAAGGTGCAAGGAACACAAGATTTAGACAGGTTCGGGCTGCGAGGTGCGTAATACCCTACGTCCTGTATGGTGGTTTGTATTCCCTTGGGTGTAGAATGATCTGTTTTGAGGGGATCCCTGCCCCCCCTTATATATCCGGGAGATCAGGGTTACATGAATCCTAACCGACACTAGCCAAGAAATCATACCAGAATATATCTCGAGTAGATTCCTTCTGTATCGACTAACTTTATCTCCTACTCAAACGAGTAGAAAACAAATTAAATAAGAGATAAGACAGGCTTTATCTCTTAACCCTGTTTAAACTACGTTATGTGCACAGCCCCGTGGCCCCGGGTCTGATACACATCACTAACATGGATACGACCATATTAGTGCCTTCTTGTCCAAAGGTGAATCAACTCAAGATTAACTTCGATAAATTTGAATAATTAATGCTACACTATGATTTCTGTGTATTCTCGTTTTCAGAATTACTCGACTAGATAAAGTTGTGTATGAAAATTACATGAAAAATATAGAGGACCAAAGAAATTGATTGGGGACCAAGCCCAAGTCTTTCCAATATTCTCCACCAAGCCACCACGTCACTTTTGGTGCAAGGAAAGAAAAAAAATCCAAATCCAACACATTTTGGATGTTGGAATCGGACTGCAGGACAGAACCAAGTTGTAACAGCTGCCACGACTTCATACGGGTTCCGATTTGGGCGTTCTTGAACTTCAAGAAAATTTTATAAAGTTCGATTTCATATGGATCCATACTCATATCCATATCTTCTCCGAGGCAGCTGCAATCATTGATTTACTACAGAGATCTTTTCTATCCACGGTGCTGCGTCACCTGATTTTAGTCCGATGGGCTCTGTATCAAGTGGGCCCAACAGAGGCATGTCCTAGGGTTTAGGGACGACCTCCACCACATTCTGGTCATCCTCTACCCTCTCATATACCTCCATAGCCGCCACAAACAAATTGAGTTTTGCTTAGATCAAGTTTAGCTCTTGCTACTCGCTGGTAAGCGCGCGTGCTGGATCAGTCGCCCGTCTTCCTATCTTTGGAACCCCACCTTATTGGAGATTGACTTTAAAACCTTCATTTACATCTGGTAATTCAGTACTTGTTCTACTTGTTCTTGCTAGTTTTTTGATTGCTTGCAAGACGAGTGCCCTAGTGGCTAGGGTGTCGCAATCCACGAGATCGCGGCAACCATAGGAGGTGGTGTATCAGTTGCTAAGGCGCAGCATCCTTGGAAGGTTGTAGTCAGGCCGTGAACATCATCTCCTCCATCAATCGAGTTATCACACATCTCTCATCGAAAGATTAGGAACAACCCTAGCAGGTTCACATCAGTTGGTAATCAAAGCAAGGTTATTCAGTGAGAGGCTTCCAATCCTTCATTGTTTTTAATCTCCTGTGGTCCAGAAAAGCTAAAAAATAGTAGAGTAGTTTGTCCATAATCCTATAAATCTTTTGATCCTTTTACTTGTACTGCTTAGTTAGGGCGTGTTGAGTCTTCAGCTGCATTGAGTTGCTAGTCTTAGTTTAGTCCTTTAGAGTTTCGAGTTCTTGTCACCTCATTTTGTTTCAGAGTTTCTATTCAGCACGGGAAGAAAACCATTGTAGTCTCTATATTCGGTCTTTGATTTGGGAGTTTTAATACAATCTGGAAAGCTTAACTCGTGGTATTTCCAACGGATCTGACCTTGATCACAAACTCCATCTGAGCACTCCAGAATCAACTTTGAGATTTGCGCATCTCGCTGTCTGAAACAAGATTTGTAATTCTGAGTTGGTAGAGGTTGTATGCAGTAATCCTTTGTTTTGGTTGTCAAACAAAAGGTCTTAGTCCATTGAAAAAAAAGAGAGAAAAAATAAAAAATAAAAGAAAATAAAATAAAAAAAGAAGAAGAGAAAATGAAAAAAGAAAGGAGTTGTTCTTTGTGTTTCTGTTTTGATTCTGGTGGTGTGTTGTGACTTCTTTTGTGTCCAATCTCACGCCTCTAGCATGGTCTAGGCTAGGACCAGCACAATATCGTCATTGAACGATTATTCAGTTTGCTTTTGTGACTAATATGGTGCTAGTGTTCCCTTATGCTTCTTTTTGTTAGCCCACCTACAGCTCCACATATTCGACGACAGCTTGATAGGTGTTGTTGCTGCAGCATCGATATACTTCTTTCCAGGTGTTTGATTTGTTGGTTTCCGACCCCTCCTGTTTTGGCTTGGTAATAACTTGTAAGAGTTTGTTTAAACAAGTTTACTTTGAGAGATTTACAACGGACACATCCTAGTAGTTGACAGAAGGATACATATTATTTTTATGTTTCTTGTTTTCTACTAATCATGCAGGTGACATGGAGATTTTTGAGCTAATGAAACTACACCTTCATATTCAGAATGTCATTCAACACTTGCCGCTATATGATGGTAAGTTTGATCCTAAAGAACATGTTACATGGGAACTAGCAGTACATTTAAAATTTTGCAAACATAATTTTTCAGAAGAGCAAAAAATTCTAGCCGCTGCTGGAGTTCTTATTGATTATGCTTTGGCTATTTGGAAATGCTTAAGTAGATATGATAAGGTACCTAAAATATGGAATGGGTTGAAAACTGTTTTGAGAGAGTACTTTGTTCCTGAATATTATGCTGATCATTTGCTTGCTAAGCTACAAAGTTTGAAACAAGGTAGTTACACCATTGAACACACTATCTAGATTTCCAGATTCTATGTTGCAATATGGTTGACAGAATGCGAAGATGCTACTGAAAACAGATTTTTGAGAGGGCTGAACAAAGAAATCTATGATATTTTTGTTCATGAAACATATACTTCCTTGCCTCAATTGTTAAAACTAGCTTGCACTGCTGAAAATATGATTTTGTTAGCCTTGCATACTTGCAATATGATTTTATTAGCCTTGCATACTTGCAATGAAGAAGTGCTTTCAGCAGAGGAGGTTCCTTTTGTTCCTGTGTATGGTTCTAACAATTAGCAGAAAATTAGGCCCATCTCCAACTCGGGAGATGAGCTGCCATGTGCATCGATGGATAACCAAGAAGACAAGCTTCTTCTGCCATCATTCCTAAGGAGGCTCATATAGGTAACGTATGGAATGCTTCAGATACTCTAAGTGAGTGCCATCAAGATCAAACGAGAGCAACAAATAGTGGAAATCACTGCTGATTTGCCTTTGTTATATGGTGATTTGCTTGTTGATCCTTATGATAAAGAGAAGTTGTGTGATCATACTTCACTCAAATCTACCACACAACTAGTACATGGACATGTGCAATCTGATTTGAATGATAAACATGTTGTTTTTTCCATATGTTCATTGCGTTAATAATGAGAACAAAGAGCTAAAACTCATATCATCTTTGAATACTTTGGTTACATTGAGTTTGATATTCTTTGCAATCTAAATTGTTTAGAAAAGAAATTATTTCAGAATTGCATTTCGCCATATTTTGATCATTGTTCATTCTACGGAATTGAAAAATATAACACTCGTAGAGAGTACATGGTGCGTCGGGTGTATATTTATTCAGATTTGAAACCTCATTTAAGAGTGTCTCAAATCGATTAGCAAATAACTTGCATTGAAACTAATTATACCATATCGAGTTTCTTTGCTATTGATAACATGTTGCAGGTCAATTTTTAAGAAGGGGAGCAAATCTTGCTGCCTTGTATTTTTTTTGGGAGTTTCGGAATTATATTTGAAAGAACTTGAAAAGACTCCATTACTAAACAACACTCATAACGCCAAACCGAGGACGGTTTGCAGTCAAGAAGGGGAGAATGATGAGAATGTCACTAACATGGAGACGACCATATTAGTGCCTTTTTGCTCAAAGATGAATCAACTTTATATCGAGATTAAATTCGATACATTTGAACAATTAATGCTGCACTATGATTTCTGTGTATTCTCATTTTCAAAATTACTCGACTGAATAAAGCCGTGTGTGGAAGTTACATGGAAAACATGAAGGATCAAAGAAATTGATTGGGGACCAAGCCCAAGTCTTTCCAATGTTCTCCACCAGGCCACCACGTCACTTTGGTGCAACGAAAGAAAGAGTTCAAATCCAACACGTTTTGGATGTTGGATTCGGACTGCAGGATAGAATCAAGTTGTAACGGGTGCCACAACTTCATACGGACTCCGATTGTTGCATTCTTTGACTTCACAGAAAGGTTATAAAGTCTAATTTCAACGGATCCGGACTTATGTCCATATCTTCTCTGAGGTGGCCGCAATTGTTGATTTACTACAGAGATCTTTTCTGTCCACGGTGATGCATCACCTAATTTTGGCCCGATGGGCTATGTATCAATTGGGGCCCAATAGGGGCGCATCCTGATACCACTTGATAGGAGGTTGAGTCCCGATTTTCCGAGAGGTACGGTAAACTTGATTGGGGGAGAACTCGACGTTGATGATCCAAGGCTCCGAACAAACAGAACCCCGCAATCACTACACCACTGCTCCGTTGGTTATCACCCGTGTCACACGAATGATCTCGCCACAAAAGCTTATCCCTGCAAGCGCAATCAAGAACACAAGCAAGAATAGAAGATGCAATCAAACAGACTTGATTACAAGATGGGGTCTCACAAACCGATGAATGGCGACACTGTTTGATGACAGAATGAATCTAAGCAAAACCCCCAAACCCTAAGGTGGCGATGGCTACTGAATAAAAGGGAGTTAAGGGCATGCAAGTCCACTGAACGCAACCCTAACGGGCTTCAACACGGTACACGGGCCAATGGCCCAAAAGACGGTGACACAGCACCCTATCAGATTCTGAACGCCCACTTGTGTCGATGATTCCCGTCGACTTAGAAGGAATTTTGAGGTGGGACCGATGCCATTAGAAGCTCTATAAAATTCTGGTTCCAACCATATATAGAACGTCCAAATCCGACTCCGTATGTAGTCAGAGCGTCAGTTTTGGTGAAGTAAGATTCTGGAATCCGAAGTGGACTCGAATTTGATATTGTTTAGGACTCTAACTTGGGTTGGACGTTCCTTGCTGGTCCTCTCCCCCTCCGTGCCTATCTTTGAGTACTCCATCATCATCTCCATGATTTTTAATTATAATAATATTTTTAGGTAGCAATCTATTCTCAAAATAAGTAAACAAATAACATAGAAACAAGCTCACCTTGTCTTTAGCACGAATGGTTGTACATAAGCATATCACATACTCATCATCCATGTCTCTCCCCAAATATATTCTTATTATATTTGTATCAAGTGGTATCAGTTATCAGGTTGCCCGTGAGGTATTATCGTGTGACCTTTAGATTGATTTTTGTTCCTCGTCCTAAAGTCCATAAAAAATCCCTAAAAAGATTTGTTTCCCAATCCTACAACCATCGATTAGCCTTTGCACTTTCGTTTTCAGAGTCTGCATCGCTAAATTTGTGCCCTAGTTATAGTTCTTTTTGCTGGTTTGGGTCAAGTTTTTGGTTTAGTTTACGTTTTGCATGGAAGTATCTTGTCCGTTTCAATCTCGTCGTCGCGTCCAGATTAGATTTGTTTCTGTCCAGTTCGGTATTTTGATCATAACTCTGTCATACATACTCGGATTTGAGTCTTCTTATACTCTATGGAAAGCTTGAGAAAATATCTATAACTTTGTCAATAGTGAGATTGTCCAGCAAAATCGATATCAGGGAGTAATATGCATAGGAACAGAATCTATTTGTGACCCAGAAATTGTTGAGCAATCTGTATTTCGGGGCCCATATCTCTAGCTTTCTTATTTCAAAATAGGTGTTACATATACTGAAATTGAAGAGAAAAAGTTGATCTACAACTTTGGTATTATGTGTTTTTACATTTGAGGCTGTTAAGAAGGTCAGATAGTCCGTTGAACTTGAACCTGAAAATATGTGTTATACAGACGAGGATTTGGTGACTGTCTTCAATTGTATCTTGTTCTTGCGGCACTTTTGAGAAAACAAAGATATTAAAAAAAGGCAAGTGCAGAAAAAAGAGCCGCACAAAAAAAGAAGAAAAAAAATAAAAAATGCTTGCATCCTTTGTGTCCCTTGTTATTCAGTGTATGACCTGCTAGCTTAAACTATTCTAGAAATACGTTTAGGCCAGCAACTTTGATAAGTACTTGGGGCACTTATTCATTTTTGCTATCTGTTATCGAATTGTTCCACCTCACCACTATATTTGGCCTACAAAAGCTCCACATATATAATCTTCTCTCGACTAGAACAGGTACTCCTTTGCAATCACACCCACGCTCTACGTGTTATCACTCCTGCCACCGTTTACCACTTGTAGTGCTGGTAAGAACCTTGTAAGAGTGGGGTAAGACGCTTCATACTATATGATTTCACATCCACTCGCTTGAGTAGTCATAGGGGTCATATCATTGTTGTCTTCTTATATTTTCATTAAAATGATAGGAACATCCAGTCTGGAGCTCCGCGACATGATGAGAGCTCTGTGTGATGCATTCAACATGGGCACCGAAAAATTGAAGAGCGTTTCAGGACTTATTGAACGGGTAGACACGATAGCGACTCATCTACCACAGCCTACAACTTCTTCCGTAGATTATATACAGGATGTTGAGAGCGAGGATGCGAGAGACAACCCGTTGGAGAATAAAGAACTTGTAAGCAAAGGTAATGATATTGGTGCTACAACTCGAGGTGAGCATAATTTTAATGCGCTAGATTTTCCCACAATTCATGCTACTGTAGAGCAATCTATAGTGAAACATTTTCTTAATTTGTCTTTGCCATAAGATGGTTGTCTTGATATTCCTTGTGATAAAGAAAAGTTGTGTGATGATGCTTATGTTGTTTCGGTGCCACATCTTATAACACGGATTGATATTGTTGTTTCTAAAATAACCACATGTGCTGAAAATAATATTTTTATTCCTATAACTAGTGCGCATGATGAGCTTAAATTGTTATCTTCCTTAAATACTTTGGGTTATATTGAATTTGATATGTTGTGTAATCTGAATTGTTTGGAGGATACACTTTTTGCATGTTTTAAATTGACACGTTTGCATAATCATACATATCATTTTATTGGAAGGTATAATTATAATGGACAATATATGGTACATCGAGTTTATATTTGTTCAGATCTAAAAGCATCTTTTGTTGAACACCAACATGGTCATATAGAGAGCTATAGTAACACTAATCCTATAATATCAAGTTCCTCTAGTTTGGTTTTTAAGAAACAGGTTCACTTCCAAGAAGGAGAGCATTGTTGGCTATTAAATAGGACCTCTTCAACACCTGCACTCAAACCGAGGATAGTTTGCTTTCAAGAAGGGGAGAATGATGAGGACATGACTCGTATGGATACAAACATAATAAGAATATATTTGGGGAGAGACATGGATGATGAGTATGTGATATGCTTATGTACAACCAATCGTGCTAAAGACAAGGTGAGCTTGTTCCTATGTTATTTGTTTACTTATTTTGAGAATAGATTGCTACCTAAAAATATTATTATAATTAGGAATCATGGAGATGATAATGGAGTACTCAAAGATAGGCACGGAGGGGGAGAGGACCAGCAAGGAACGTCCAACCCAAGTTAGAGTCCTAAACAATATCAAATTCGAGTCCACTTCGGATTCCAGAATCTTACTTCACCAAAACTGACGCTCTGGCCACATACGGAGTTGGATTTGGACGTTCTATATATGGTTGGAACCAGAATTTTATAGAGCTTCTAATGGCATCAGTCCTACCTCAAAATTCCTTCTAAGTCGATAGGAATCGTTGACACAAGTGAGCGTCCAGAATCTGATAGGGTGCTGTGTCACCGTCTTTTGGGCCGTTGGCCCGTGTACCGTGTTGAAGCCCGTTAGGGTTGCGTTCAGGGGACTTGCACGCCCCTAACTCCCTTTTATTCAGTAGCCATCGCCACCTTAGGGTTTGGAGGTTTTGCTTAGATTCATTCTGTCATCAAACAATGTCGCCGTTCATCGGTTTGTGAGACCCCATCTCGTAATCAAGTCTGTTTGATTGCATCTCCTGTTCTTGCTTGTGTTCTTGATTGCGCTTGCAGGGATAAGCCTTCGTGGCGAGATCATTCGTGTGACACGGGTGATAACCAACGGAGCAGTGGTGCAGTGATTGCGGGGTTCTGTTCGTTCGGAGCCTTGGATCATCAACGTCGAGTTCTCCCCCAATCAAGTTTACCGTACCTCTCGGAAGATCGGGACTCAACTTCTTATCACATCCTAGGGTTTAGTGACGACCTCCGCCATATCCTGCTCATTCTCTACCCTCTCATATACCTCCATAGCTACCATAAAAAGATTAGATTTTGTTTAGATCAATTTTAACTCTCGCTACTTGCTGGTAAGCGCGCGTGCTGGATCAATCGCTCATCTTCCTATCTTCGGAACCCCACCTTATTGGAGATTGAGTTTGAAACCTTCATTTACATATGGTAATTCAGTACTTGTTCTACTTGTTCTTACTAGTTTTACGATTGCTTGTAGGACGAGTGCCCTAGTGGCCGGGGTATCGCGCTTCATGAGATCGCGGCAGCCATTGGAGATGGTGTATCGGTTCCTAAGGCGTAGCATCCTTGGAAGGCTGTAGCCGGGCCGTGAACATCGTCTCCTCCATCAATCAAGTTATCACACACCTATCATCAAAAGATCAGGAACAAACCCTAGCGGGTTCACATCAGAGTAAGTCCGGTACACTCTGAACTGTACATATTTGGGCTAGACCAGATTTCGGCCAAGATCAGCCCAAAAACTTGGGACTCGGAGGACCATTTCGGCAGCAGCCGCATCCATGCCAGCCATCAAACCAAATCATTCGTGCACGAACTAGAGGCCTCCTATCCCCTTTCAGCCCTTCTCCTCTTCCTCTGTTCTTCCTCCTCTCGTGCTGCCAATGACTCCCCACACCGCTACTGCCTCCTGCGCTGCCGAGGGGTCGGGTCTGGAGGAGCGGGCGGGAGGTGGAGGGAGCGGCCGTCAATAAGGGTGGTCGAGGTCGGTGGGCTAGGGTTTCTGGGTTTCCAGGGGTGGGGCTCCAATGGCCAGCGGCCATAGAAGAGGAGGAGGTCGGCGGCGGTGGCAGCCTGGTGGTGGTGGTGGTTTGGCCGGTGGCGGAGGCGTGCCCCGCGCCGTTGACTGGCCGGGGCTGGATATCCTGTGGCCGGTGGCCGGCGGTGGGGCGACAATGGCCACTAGGTTAGGAAGGGTGGGGAAGGCGGGTGGCAGCAGTTCGTGGGCGATCGGCGTGGCAGCCGCTGGCCGGGGTGGCGGCGGATGTGGAGCTCGTTGGAGAAGACGACGGGGAGAGGAAGATGGGCCGAATGGGCCCAATTTATCTACGCTATCTGGCTTGTAGAATCCACATAGGAGCCTCCGTAAGAACCTTCCAAGAAAAACTGTCCGCCAAACTATTACCGCTCGCTCCTCCTCCTCTAGCTTCTCGTACCTTCCAGAATATTCCATTCCTCCCCTCCCGCATGAATACTGGTAACACAGCAACACCCATGTCTCCCACCAAAACACCAACCCGTCGACAAGGACCCGACTAGTCCAACTATCACCTTCAGGCCTCTGCTGGATGGAGCGCCTCGCGGCCGTGGAGGTTGTCGGTGTTTTACCGCCACGCCCACCGAGGGATACCCCCGAGGTGGTGAGTTTGTAGGTAGGGTGTCGCCAAGATCAGGAACTTGAAGGTGCAAGGAACACAAGGTTTAGACAGGTTCGGGCCACCTAGAGCGTAATACCCTACGTCCTGTGTGGTTTGTATTGTCTTTGATGGTGATTATCCCTGAGGAGGTCCCTGTCCACCCTTATATAGTCTGGAGGGACAGGTTTACATAGAAGTCCTAGTCAGGTACAAGCCCAGGAGTCCTACCCGAGTACTTCTCGGGTAGTTTCCTACCATATCCGACTAGTTTCGCTACTGTATGAGTAGTCCTACTGCACTATTAGTAGTTACAACAGATGTAGGGTATGGACCATATCCCATCCCGTATCCTAAGAGAAGTACACCACATGGATTGCCCCGTGTGTCCAGGTCTGACAAGCTCCCGAGCTCTTCGTAGCTGAGTACTGCAGGCGTCGGAGTACTTCTGAAGGCGTCTTCGAGTTCTCCCAAATTTCGTTTGGAAGGTGTCCTCCGAGTACTTCCCTAGCTGCGTCGAGGCTGTGAGGTGCTCATGTCCCGAGTAATTGTCCAATCTTCTTTTATATGGGGTGCGATTAAACTCGCACTCCATATGGAGTAGCCCCCGAGCCTTAGGTTAACTCGTAAAATCAGGTTGAGGGTCAATTTAATCTTGAGTCTTCTGTTCTTATATTCCAGCATATTTAAAAAATAAATCGCTGATGACACGCGTCCTGCAACCCTCGAGCCTTGAATATAAATCCCTGAGGTTTGGAATTAAGGATCCAAAGAATAGTGGCATGCAATATCTACTGCCAGCCGAGCAGCCGCGGCGCCGACGCTGAAGCCCTGGCAGATGCTGCCGGCGTCTCAGGTTCCACCGTTCCCCACGAAGACATTCGAGCTGATGGAGGACCCGGAGACCGACGGTGTGGTCTCATGGGGCCCGCACGCCTTCACCACATCCCAAGCTCCCAGCTGCGAATATGTTGAAGTTGGCGCGCTTGAAGCGGCGCGGGAGGAGCTCTGGGGGGACGCGGATTTCCTACGCCATGGTGTAGCTACCCACCTTTATCCAACGGCGGTGGATGCAAGTAGTTCATTATTTTTGGATCTACCAATATTTAGTGCATGGTTCCATTTTGTAAAGCCTAATTAATGTTTCAGATTACACTATTTAGATTATTTGCCTACTTTTCGGATTTCTTTTTTAACAGGATCAATTGGAGCCTTACTTGGGAGATGCTGATTGTTGAATGTTACTGTACCTTTTCATGGTCTACTTTGTCAACTAGAAATTTTATGTCACCGTACTTTTCTTTTTGAAAAAGCAGTCCATATCTGATTTATATGGAGAACTAAGTTTACTTTGTAGCCATATAGAATGTCCATAATAATGCTTGTACATGATTGGAATGTATTGAGAACTAAGTTTGTTCAAGTACAATGAGAATTAATCTAAATACAGCATTCCTGAAGAATGTTTCGAAAGATGCAATTTTTGTGATGTTATTTTAAGTACACTTGCTATGTCTTTAGCAATATAATGAGTTTTGGCATGAATATATCTATCTATCTCATTATGTGGTTGCTGAGGTAGATGAGGAAGCTCCCTCCATGAAGATAAAGAGGCTGGATGAGGCTGGTATGCGACCATGCTGATGATACTCAAATGGCCTGTAGACATGAACATTCAAGTGTGCGACCAATTGAGCAAAAAACATGCTGCAGCCAGATTAAGGTGTCGTCAGGTGTTGGGTCTGTTCAGTCGCTCTAGGTCCTTGCTGTCCATGGGTTATGTGAAGAAGTCATTTAGGCTATATTGTAAGATTATTACCTCTTTTATCTGTTTGCCAAATGACGTTTACCCAAGGTGCTGGGGTTGGCTAGCCGGGATTGTTTGTGCTTCCATTTTCACCTAGTAAAAGCTTGTGGAGGGAACAAAAGAGTCTATGTTGTCCTAGTTACGGTTGAGATCGTACACATTCATAGTATCATGTCAAAACACATTCATATTATTCTGGTAATCCTCCAGCTAATCAATCGAAGAGGTACCATCCATTAGTAGAAAGAGATAAATTCTAATATATCACCGGAAACTTTTCATCCTCTAACGTTGTTAGGATAATCAATATTCATATTTGTCATCCTACCAGAGACCAACCAACCAATGCACCAAATTAATATGGGACCTGATTGGATGGTGGTGACTAATTAGTCACGCGTTTTAGTCTCTAGGGAGCCAAACATAGGGACTAAAAGAGGACTTTAGTCCTTTAGTTCCAAGGGGGTGACTAAAGGGGACTAAAGTGGCACTTTTCCACTTCGTGCTCCTCTCCAACCCTATCCGAGATTGCTAATTCTGTGCACTAAATAGAGGCAACATGGTTTTGTTTAATGATTTTTAGTCCCTCTATTCAAACACGATAGGGAGTAAATTTTAGTTCAAGGATTAAAGGATCCAAACACACCTTAAATACCCCGTGTGTTTACTCATGCAGCATGGAAGGTTTAATGATGCTAGGTAGTCACTTTTTTAATGTATGTTTATGCAACCAGTGGATTGTGCTCCAAAGGCGAACTTAATTCAAAGATTTGCGCTGGAAGTTCTCATTGCAATTTGACTTGAGATTTCCAGCGAGGGCCCTTGAAATATTTCCCATTTGTCGCAACGAGTAAAAGATGAGGACCTGAAGTCCTGAACTCGAGCGCAATGCAGCAGGAGCCCAACCATATAGATTGAATGCAATAAATTTCATCCTGGGCCCACCCGGGCTTAATGAGAACCTTCCCGTCAGCTGTCCGCATTCCGCTCCTACTTCCGCAGGACAGGGGGCCGGAGCCAACGCCAGGTGTCCTCGCGTTAACGCCGTCACCTCATCCACGAATGGACGGCCGCGCGCAGAGCAGTAACGGGCAGCATCCCCGCCACCAGGCCAACTAATAACGGCTCCGTTTCATCCGTCGATGCGGAACTGGACGATGTTTTTGATAGAGTGGGGTAGGTACACCATGGCGTAGCAAGAATTGCCTGTGCGGCACGTATAAAAAACAGTTATCTTCTTAAACTACATAGAAACAATGGGTGTAACTCAAATTTTCTCCAAAATTTGAATACAAACTCCACTTCAAATCCTTAATCAAACTTGTAACTGATACATAGAATTCAATTCTTGTATAACACTTCTAGACAAAAGATAAAAGATTTCAATGATCTAAGGCTCTGAATATCGGGTGATTTCACTTAATTTAGTGAAAAAGTTCAGAGTTTCAGAGATCATGCATTCAGTTAAATCCTTCAAACTTTAATTTGAGCTCAAACTTAAATATTCAGACCAACTCTTCTCTGGTCCACAATTGACCCATTTGACTCGCCAAAGATCCTACTTTGATCTTGGGGTGCTATTGTCCAAAGTTTGTTCACAAATTTCTTTGGATTTTGAACTCAAAGTAGCCCTTTTTCACTAACCTCCAGGACTCATGCAGATTTTAATCCAATTGAAATTCAATATCTGACCAACTTCGACCAGCTGTTTGACCTCCCAAAACTTCAATTTTTTTATCTGCACCAGTTCCATGTCAAATCTCATTAGCTCGCTAGTGTTGTTGTTCCCAAACCATGGCTTCCGTTTTCCTTGCAAGTGACATCACAACTGATGAATACGTCCACCTCAGTAAACTAGCCTCGTTTGTTTTGCGAGGAAAACTGGTAACGTTGCCCTTCCTTTAGATGCCGGTGTTCGTAGGATCCCAAATGCAACATGGCACCTGGGCAAATTGAACCTCGAAACCTTACTCTTGGGCTCGAGAAAATGTTTTGTGCAGCTGCATAACCTTTTGCGGTTGGGGTCACACACAAACACATCGCAGCGGTCGATCTCGACTCGATCGAGCGTCTAGCAGACGTGGAGAGCACGCCAGCTCCTATCCCCATCGGATTCCTATATCTGCCGGTGGATGAAGGTGCCAGTGCCATCGAATAATAGAGGAGGCAACTGGACCGAGACCTCTCTCGGCATAGCGCTATCGCGAGACCCTCACACCTTATCCCATCTTCTTCCTCCCCCGTGGAAATGAAAGTAGGAACGCGAAAATCGTGTATCGACACTAATATCATATTTACAGGATATTTCGAATCAAAACTAGAAAAAAATAGAAACATTCAGCAAAATCCAGGTCGGTAGGAATCGTTGGAAGGATTTCCCGACCGAATCCACAAATCCCGTTTATAATTAGAATATTTCTTTTTTTTTCCTCGGAAAATTCTTATTTTTAAGTAACGCTTGCAAAGGGTTACAGCAGCACCAGCGCATAATTTGGCGACGAGCGGTGGATGCGGAGGCTGTTTATATAAAGCGCACGTGCCTCGTTCCACCTACAAGTGCCGATGTGGGACTAAACAAGTAAAAGGCTGCGGGAGAGCGGCGGACATACATGTAAGTGACATAGCACCTAGGGTGTTGAATAACTATTTAACACGCAGGGTGTTGAACAACTATTCAACGCGGCCGCCTATTATGCTGGTCCGACCAAACCACGTGCCATCCATCCTGCAACCGGAAAATACGAGTTCTTTGACATGGAATTGATTACTTGAACCAGAAAATCACATGTGACCGGAAATATCATGGTTGGTAGCTTGACGCATGTTTGTGCGTGTACTATATATCGCATGACGGCGTGATAACACCGGCAGGCTTGTGCCCAACCACGCACGTTGGAGGCTTGGAGCCTTTGGAGCTATGGTGCATACTATTGATTCTTACAAACACCGGCGCATACATTACTATGTAGGTAAAAAAAGGATATTTTACTTCCTAAGCTGACTGGACGGTGATAAGGCGAACTAACATGGCGTGCCACGTCGGCGAATGGACGGAGTTGGACTGATTTAGATACTTGAGGGACTGAATTGGATATTTTCGTAGTTGAGGGATGCAATTAAACCAAACATGATAGTTTAGGAACGAATTCGGCTATTTTACTTTTGGCAACAAGTTCAAAGATATCAACCGGCTCCTGCTAGTTTTTTCAAGAACAGTCCCTTTCGTCGAAAAAGTTTTTCCAATCTTCTTCATGTGCAACTCTTTGTGCTTCTTGTGAGGCAAGCTCTCCTCCTTGGAGGCAATCATACAATAGCTGTTCCCGTTCTTCCTCCTTTTTTTTTGAGAAGGTTCTTCCTCCTATCAAGAAAGTGCAAACAACATATAAAAAGATGCACAGATTTGATGTCACCACATTCCGCTTGTGCATCATATCGGTCAGCTTTGGATGAGACATAATCCGTGAAGCCTGTCAACGGTCGTGCTCTATCTTGAGACCGGCAGGCGCGTCACCCAATGGCAGAGCTCGCCAAGGTCTCTAGGATTCAAATAGTTTCTGTTAACGGAACTTGACGTGTTCCTGCTCTGCGATTCTCCAGACGCACGAACTCTGCACACCTACCACGGGCTCGAGTGCTGGAGCGCGTCGCGCTCGCTGCGCCGTCCGCTCCGCCCAGGCGATACCGCGCCTGCACCTGCATTAGCTTAGAAAGTCAGTTAGACATCCACTCCATTATACATGTTTAAATACATTTGAAATTAATATAATGATCCTTGTTGGCTCTCTTTTCTGTTTTATGCACTGCTGGAAAACATCCAACGCGTTAGTATTGGACGTATTTTTCATTCCGTACTAACATGCGAAATTAGTACCGGGCAGAAATTTTCTATCCTCGAAGACCATTTAGTACGGTTCAATAAGACCAATCAGTACTAAATATCGTATTAAATGCCGTATTTTAGCACCGGGTGTGGTGTTTTTGCCCGGTACTAAAATGGCGCGGCTATTTAGTACCGGGCCATGACACCGGCCGGTACTAAATGTCACCATCTAGTACCGGGTAGTGTCTTGGTCCGGTACTAAATGGTTCTCGGTTACTTCAAAAGAAAAGCATCTTCTATCCGATCACATGTGATGCGTACGTAGGATGGTACGGAAGGTTCACACGAGCCTTGAGGTCGTGAATTTGAATCTCACAGACTGCGCACGCGTGAAATTCGTGTGACTTGTGATGCACGTGTGCGGGCCTCCCAGGGGTTCATCAATTTTTTTTCTTTATTTTTTGAGCGCAAAGCTATTTAGTACCGGTCCGTGTTACCATCCGGTACTAAATAAGCTATTTAATACTGGGTATTTTAGCCGGTACTAAATGACATCTCGTTTAGTACCGAGCAATTGGTACCGGCTCCCGGTACTAAATAAGAGTTCCCAACCGGTATATATACTCAATCCTCTAGTTGTGATGGTATCGGCTTGCACGCCCTGATCCTGTAGTGCCGCGCCCTCTCTTTCCTCTGCCTCCCTCGGTGCATGGATCTCAATCCCCCTCTTCGACTTCCAATTCGACCACTCCATTCACGACACCGTCCTCCGTCGCCACCGATGATGACACCACCACCAACCGCCGGCGCCTCTGTTGGCCACCAGGCCCTCAACGCACCGCCTGCTCTCACCCCTGCAGCACTCCAGACGGTCAACATCAACTCACATATCCACGTCGACCTTGACATGGTCGAGCCCTACTACCCCCAATGGTGCTGCTACATCGACGTCACCATCGGGAAGTTCGGCCCCGATCGCTGCGCCGTCCGCTCCGGTCACGTGACACTGCGCCTGCACCCGCGATAGCTTAGTTAGAAAGTTAGTTAGAGATTCACTCCATTGTACATGTATAAATACATTTGAGATGAATAAAATGATCCCCACATTGGCTCTCTATTCCGTTTCAGTTTCCTACTACTGTTTTCACTTTTGTAGATAGCTTGTGGAGCCATCTGTATTAAAGGTGTGTTTGGTTTAGCTGTGAGCTGTGAAAAAAATTGTTGTGAACTGTCTGCTATGTAAAAATCTGCTGTGAGCTGACAGCTGTGAAAAAGCTGAAAGTCGTTTGATTCACCCTGCTGTGAAAAAGCTGCTGTAATACCCTTGAAACCCTAATAGACTATATTTGAAGTTCAAATAAAATAACTAAAACATGAGACATACTTCTATGCTACTTTGACTAACCAAACCATCAGCTATCATCTCACGAATAGTGTTCATAGCAACCTCGTTATGTCCCTCTACCTCATCACCTTCTTGTGCTGCTGCTGTTGTTGCATCATGTGCCGCTCGAGGCATGTACTCCTCATTTGCATCACATCTATCAAACTTTTTATCACTCAATTGGCTATCAGAAATGAAATTGTGCAATGCAATACAAGCCATGATGAATTTTGCTTGTTTTCGAGTTGAGAAACTTGGCATAGCTTTTAATATACACCATTTTTGCTTTAGGACCCCAAATGATCGCTCAATAACATTACGAAGGGACGAGTGCAAGTAGTTGAATATCTCGTACTTTCCTTACTGTGGACGACCACGACGATGATGAAATTCCGGTAGATGGTATGTGCTCCCCTTGAAAGGAGCAAGATATCCAGTTTTGTTGAGATAGCCAGAGTCCATAAGATAATACTTATATGTGAAAAAATATAATTAGTATTAATGTAGAAAGTGTTATCTATAGAAAAAAATTGTCTCATATTTGTACCTTTTGGTAGGACAGGAAAGGAATCAAAAATTGACAATGCATGATTAAGGATTCTTGTGTCATATGCTGAACCCGGCCATCCGGCAACCGCAAATATGAATCTCATATCAAAGTCACATATTGCAAGTATGTTTCGTGATGTATATCCATATCAGCATGTGTGGTTAACCACCTCATCAGTGGGAACTACGATCTTGACATGAGAACCATCTATAGCACCAATAGCACCTTTGAAATGAGCCCAAAAATGATCTTCTCTAACCTTTTCATGTTCAGTGCTAAATGTTGGGTCCTTAGGTTTCATGTTTTCTTTCCCCAACTTGCACAAATATTTCAGAACCTCATTGAACTTCATATGAACTGTCCATGGTGATCGTACAAACCTGTTCTCAGCTTGTGAAAATGATTGGGGACCTCCAACAATCCATAGAAATATTGCTAATGACTCTATTGATGTAACATTGTGAGTGGATTTCAGATCATATGAAGAGACCAATAAATCATGAAGTGCCATAAAAACATCAGGGCTCATCCAAAATATCTTATAAAAATATCTTGGACGATTGAAGCACCTCATAACCTATTGATATCCAGTTTCTGGTGCATCTTTATCTCTGTATTTACCTTTCTGCAAATATCGCTCATGGTACAGACTGCCCAAATTTTCAAGAACTGCAGCATGATGTGATAGTTCAGATAGTTGAGATAGAAATAGTAGAGACTGCTGCCTTTTTTTCTAAATCTTCCATGCTTGCATCCATCTAAGCAGAAAGTGAAAAATACATAAGAGACATATATATTATTACACATCACATTGATGGTTCAAAGAAAATAATGGTTCAAGGCAAATAGTGGTACAGAACCTGATGGTTCAAATCAACTAATGGTTCAAAGCAAAGAATAGCTCACAACATAATTATTAAAAGAAAATAATAGTTCAGATGCCTTCATGCAGCCTTCTTCATCTCCTTCTCGTGCTCTCTCTCAATAAAATCATATCTGCCTTCATTACTTGAAAAGGATCTGCCTAAATTCTAGCTTCATGATCAACAAGGCAGCTGTGTGCATTATAGAAGTTTTTTTCTTGCACACCACACTCCTTGATCAACTTCATAGCATCTGCAATAGTAGGGACAGGGCTGGATGGAGGAGGAGGTGATGATGCTTCAACACTTGAGGTGATCTTGTCAGCTACACCATCAATTTTCAGTCACGTGTTCTTATACATTCTAAAAAATGAACTTTTCTCCTCCTTCTCTTCAGCTGCTCCGCACGTTTGTTTGCGCTTCTTTCCGGATGGTTTTAGTTTCTTCAAAGAAGACAGCTTGATTGCAGAACTATCATTATTTTTTGTGCAACTTCTAACACATCGTCACTTGAGGAATGTCAGACCCGGGGCTACCGGGCTGGGCATGTAGCGTAGTCTACGGAGGTTTAAGAGATTAAGTTCGTCTTATCTCTTATTCATTTTGTTTATCTTTTATTTATCTCGTTTAAATAGGAGATAGAGCTAACCAACGTGGAGAGGATCTATCCGAGACATGTTCTGGTAGGATCCCTCGGCAAAGGTTGGTTAGCATCTTTGTAACCCTGGCCTCTCGGATATATAAGGGAGGTCAGGGACCCCCTCGAAACAGGAGATCATTAGGTCATTCTATACAGAAGGCAATACGAGCCATACAGGACGTAGGGTGTTACGCTCCGTGCGGCCCGAACCTGTCTAAGTCTTGTGTTCCTTGCACCTTCGAGTTCCTGATCTCGGCGTCCCCTCACCCAAAACTTACCACCTTGGGTATATCCCACGGTGGGCAGCCGGTTAAACACCGACAGCTGGCGCGCCAGGTAGGGGAGCGCGTCGAAGATCCACCGGCGAGCTCGATGGCTTCGTTCAGATTCGTCAGGTCGGTTCCCTCTCAGGGCACGACGTTTGTTTTTGGTTCATGGGTCTGCATCGCAGATGGTGCGGGCAGTTTCCGGCGATTCCTCGTCGACATGAAGCCAAAGACCTCCGCTACGGATTTCCGCAGCGACCTCGACAAGTTTGTCGACGACCTCGACAACTTGCCGCTCCACGCTCCCGCAGCACAGGTCAAGGTGGAGTCCGCTTCAGCCTCGACTTCTTCTGGTGTTGCGGCAACTCTCCCTGGTTTGGACTTGTTCCAACCTAGGGATTTGCTTAGCCGATCTCAGCTCGGTTTGTGCGAATCAGCCACTGGTCTTCAGGAGGCCGACGCCTTTGGGTCCCTCTCCATGTTTGAGAAGGACCTAGACTTGTTACTCCAGATCAGAAAACTTGAAGCCACCGCGTGTCGGGGGGCTTCGGGTTGTTCCGGTACCGGTGATCTGGTGGTCACCTCCTTGCCGGGGGGGCACGTGGTGCACTGGAGGGGCGTAACGCTCCCCAAACCACTCGAGGCAGAGGGTCGACTCGTGGCTCACCTCGAGCCCTTGCCTTTTCAGGAAGGCAGGCCGTTGGCCACCGCGGCGGAGGGGATGACTGAACTAGTCGACGAAGGTTCTCATGAGCTTTCCTCCTGCCAGGTGCTGATGGCCGAAGAAGGCGAGGACGGTGGGGATTTTCTCATCGACAATTTTGAAGCGATCTCCGAGGATGAGATCACGGCCAATGTTGGTGACGAGAACGACGCCGATCGTGAAGCGCGGAGGGCCAGAAACAGGGCCCGCACAATCCGGCGGAGGAGGGCCAACGAGCGTAGGCAATCTATGCATCGCGAGCTTGATCCTGAGTTCGCCGCCGTCAGCGAACGGGGGTTTCGGACTCCGGTGGCCAACATCGCCAGGGTTACGGCCATCCTCGAGCGCAGCCATGACCCGGAGGTACGTCAAGCACTCTTGTACGCGCAGAGGGCTTGGATCCAGTTGGATCAACACAACCCGGCGCCTACCATCAGGGAGGAGCGCGTGGGCTAGAGTCGAAGTTAGACCCACAGCCGAACGGCTGGCGGCCGTCTTCGACGTCAACCAAGCAACGACAACGCTTGCGGGAGCCAGACCCTTGGCGGGAGGCAGCAGCCACCGCAAGGGGGTCAGCCACGACAAGCCCATCATCGACTCCCTCCGGAGGATCTGCGCCAACACATCAATGAAGGCCGCGATGCGCGCACCGTGATTTCTTCCAGGCGCAAGACCCGTGAAGAAGTCGAGAATGAAGGTACTGACTGTAGCGATCGATTTCCTGCTTTTTCTGCTCGTTTCAGCAGCTACAAGTACCCGGAGGGCTTCAAGCCGATCGGCATCACCAAGTACGACGGCAAGCAGGCTCCCCAGCAGTGGCTTCGTTGCTACTCCACGGCCATTGACGTTGCGGGGGGCTCAAATATCACCAAAGTTGTCTACTTTCCGATGGCTTTGGACCCTGCGCCGCTCACTTGGCTGGAGAGCCTCGGCAGCAACACAATCGACTCCTGGGAACGACTTAAGAAGGTCTTCATCGATAATTTCCAGGGAGCAATTACCCGTGCAGGTACTCGACACGATCTTGCCCAGTGCAAGCAGGAACGTAACGAGCTTCTACGGTCCTACACGCGTCGCTTCTTCGACGTCTGCGCCACCATCGCGAACATCTCGGAGGAGGACATCATCGACTGCTTTTACAACGGCACCACCGACCCGAGCATATACAGAGTTTTCGGGCGTAACAGGCTGAAGACCGTTGCGGGCCTTCATGATATGATGCACGATTGGTCCGAGCAGGAGGAGAAGATGCGGGAGCGGTTCCCGCGGTGCCATGACAGCAATCTGCGGCGCCCAAACGACAACCGCAGCGACAAAGGCCAGCGGGACTTTTCCGGGCCACCCCGGAAACGAAAGCCAGATGATGTCATCGCGGCTATCGATTGTCCTTCGCGGGGTAAGAAGTCGACGACGCAGGAGGAATTCGAGAAACTCCTGCAGAAGAAGTGCCCATGGCATCCGGGCGCCAGCCATGCCGCCATTGACTGCTACCACCTTCGGAGGACGTTCAGCAACACCGGTGGTGGAAAGAAGAATAAGAAGCCTGCTGACAAAGAACCCGAGGATGACGATCACGGTGACCAGGGGCGTAATCCGAAGTTTCAGGATGCCTCGAAGGTCGTCAACGTTATCTTCGGCGGTGATGAGGATTTCGGTTCCAGGAGGGACCAGAAGCTGCTTCTTCGGGAGATCTTGTCCGTCGAGCCGGCGGTACCACGGCCGCTCCGTTGGTCGGAGGTCCCCATCTCGTTCTCTCGCGACGATCAGTGGACGAGCTTCTCGGAGCCCGGTAAGTTCCCATTGGTCCTGGATCCTGTGGTGGCAGAGGTCAAGCTTACCAAGGTCCTCATCGATGGCGGAAGCGGGCTCAATCTCATCTTCGTCAGTACTCTGAAGAAGATGGGCCTGGATTTCAAGGATATGCTGGTGCCCAGCAAGTCTCCCTTTTACGGGATCGTCCCAGGTAATGCGGCGCATCCGCTTGGCACGGTGGTCCTCCCAGTCACCTTTGGCACGCGGGAGAACTATCGTACCGAGTTCATCAAGTTTGAGGTGGCTACTTTTGATTCCTCTTACCATGCAATATTGGGTCGTCCGGCACTAGCTAAGTTCATGGCAGTGCCACACTATGTTTATCTGCTTCTTAAGATGCCAGGACTCGGTGGAGTGCTCACCCTCCGTGGTGACTTGAAGAAGTCATACGACTGCAACCAGGAGGCGATCCAATATGCTTCGACTACTCGTGTGCCAGATGCTTCGGGAGAAGTACTCGCGGCCGCGCAGCAGCTTTCCCAGTCTGGGCTGGAAATTCCCTCCAAGAAGGCCAGCAAGTCGAGCATCCATTCGACTGATGGCGTGGTCCTCAAGTCGATCCAGCTCCAGGAGGGAGACCCATCTAAGACCGCCGTCATTGGCGTGGGCTTAGGCGACAAATAGGAACTCGCGCTCGTCAGCTTTCTTCGGGCTAACCGAGACATATTCGCATGGAAACCTGCGGACATGCCAGGGGTGCCCAGGGAGTTGATCGAGCATGCTTTGAATGTAGACCCGAAGGCCATGCCCAAAAAGCAACGCCTCCGGAGGTTTGCTCACGACAAGCGTGAGGCCATTAAACGAGAGATCGCTAAACTCCTCGCGGCTGGATTCATTAAAGAAGTAATTCATCCAGAGTGGGTAGCGAATCCCGTGCTTGTAAAGAAAAAGAACAATGAATGGAGAATGTGTGTCGACTACACCGATCTCAACAAGCATTGCCCAAAAGATCATTTTGGGCTACCGCGCATTGACCAAGTTGTCGATTCGACGGCTGGGTGTGTCCTTCTTTATTTTCATGATTGCTACTCAGGGTATCATCAGATTGCGCTCAAGGAGGAGGACCAAATCAAGACTGCATTCATCACCCCGTACGGGACTTATGCGTACAAAACAATGTCTTTTGGGTTGAAGAATGCAGGAGCAACATACCAACGCGCGATCCAGATGTGTTTCGCGGATCAGCTGCACCGGAATGTTGAGGCTTATGTGGATGATGTGGTCATCAAGACTAGGGATTCCGATAGCCTGATCGAAGATTTGGAAGAAACATTTAGTAGTCTACGCAGATATCGGTGGAAACTCAATCCCACCAAGTGCGTCTTTGGAGTACCTTCAAGCCACGCACTGCCATCAAGTCACAGGCTCTAGTCGACTTCATGGCTGAATGGAGGGAGAATCAAGTCCCAACCCCAGTGGACAAGCCAGAGCACTGGACCATGTATTTTGATGGGTCCCTCAAGCTCGACGGCGGAGGCGCTGGTGTCTTGCTCATCTCCCCACGAGGCGAACAATTGAAGTACGTCCTTCAGATCTTATGGAAGGTATCTAATAATGAAGCCGAGTATGAAGCCTTGCTTCACGGGCTTCGTTTGGCGATATCACTAGGGATCAAGCGATTACTTGTGTATGGTGATTCTCTTCTTGTCGTTCAGCAGGTCAATACGGAGTGGGACTGCAACAAGGAAACAATGGATGCATACGTCCAGGAAGTGCGCAAGCTGGAAGGCAAGTTTTCTGGCTTGGAGGTTCACCATGTGCTACGGGAGCACAACGTTGGCGCGGATATCCTGTCCAAGTTAGGGTCAACACGCGCTCAAGTCCCGCCGGGAGTCTTCGTCTAGGAGCTTGATCAGCCATCCATCAAGCCTTCTCCGCAAGTAACCATCGACTCGGGTTCCCAACAACCCGATCGAGAGGTTCTGATGCTGGGGGAGGACTGGCGAGCGGCTTTCATCGACTTCATTCAAGACCAACGGCTACCAGCGGGAATTGACGCTAAGAGTGTGGAAGCGGCGCGCGTCTTAAGAAGAAGCAAGGGCTTCGTCCTGGTCAACAGCAAGCTCTACAGGCGTGGCGCTCGGTCAGGAGTTCTTATGAAGTGCGTCACGAAGGAAGATGGGTACGACATACTACGAGAGATCCATGAAGGCGTCTGCGGCAACCATGCGGCGTCAAGAACGCTGGTTGGGAAAGCATACAGGGCCGGCTTCTGGTGGCCCACTGCAGTCACCGACGTGGAGGATCTCGTGCGCAGGTGTCAAAACTGCCAATTCTTCGACAAACAGACCCATGTTCCTGCTCATAGCCTCATCACTATACCACCATCGTGGCCTTTTGCTTGTTGGAGTCTCGACATGATCGGGCCCTTCACGACGGCGCCAGGCGGCTTTACTCATGTTCTGGTGGCTATCGACAAGTTTACGAAGTGGATTGAGTACAAGCCAATCGCCAAGCTCACGCCAGACCGGGTTGTTGACTTCATCTCAGATATTTTGCATCGGTTCGGCTTCCCCAACACTATCATCACGGACTTGGGGTCAAATTTCATGGCCAACCATTTCTGGGAATTCTGCGAGAACGCTTGCATCGAAGTCAAATATGTCTCAGTTGCACACCCGCGGGCCAACGGACAAGTCGAACGGGCGAACGGCTTGATAATCGACGGTCTCAAGAAGCGACTATACGATGAAAACAGCAAGAAGGGAGGCAAATGGCTACACGAGCTGCCGCATGTAGTCTGGGGGCTTCGGACTCAGCCGTCCAAAGCCACAGGCCAAACACCTTTCTTCCTTGTATATGGATCTGAAGCCATTTTACCAGCCGATATCATGTGGAAGTCCCCAAGGGTTGAAATGTACAATGAACGCGAGGCGGACGAAGCGAGGCAGTTAGAGCTCGATTCTGTGGAAGAAGCTCGTTGCACCGCCCTTGTCCAGTCAGCTAGGTACCTACAGGGGATCCGCCGATACCATGATCGCAACGTCAAGGAGCGGTCATTCAGCGTTGGCGACCTGGTTTTGCGTCGTATCCAGGACGAATCTGGCCTACACAAACTCAATTCAAGGTGGGCGGGTCCGTTCGTCGTCAAGCAGGTCACACGGCCAGGGTCGTATCGACTACAATGCCCCGAGGGCCAGGACATCCCAAATTCCTAGAACGTCCAACACCTGCGCAAGTTCTACCCATAAGCAAATACCTGGCGATATCCGAGTTCCTCAGGGGATTGGAAGATCTCCTTTCTTCGATGCATATTGGAGGCTATGAGCCACAATATTCGGGTTGAACATTCATCCTCCGGCGCACGACAGCCACGGCCACGAACCAACACTCGCGTAGACTGGCCGCTCGTCGTGAATAAAGTTGTGGCCACATTCACAACTTATCGACTTTACTTTTTGTCGAACCATCTGCTCCGGCTAAAACTCCTCGATATATCGAGTTCCGCCGCGACCTTGGGTGGTCGCACACGACCGAAGTCGCACTTTGTCCAACTCAGTTGATCCGCTCGACTGGCTCAAAAACAGCACGTTGGACAGGCTCGCATGAAGAGCTACATCGACTACATCCTGAGTGGCGGCACTCAGAACAGTCATGTTTTTGCCAAAAGAATGGCCAAAACGCAGCAACGACCGCACCTGCTCCTAACAAGCCCGATCCGTCCGCCCGGGTCTTACACAGCTTACGGAGCACGCTCATAAGCAGGAGCGATTTTCGACTACACTCAGAGTCGCCGCACTCGAGCTAGTCCTAACTTTTTGCCCTACGCACGGCAATCCCGCGACGATGCTCGCGTTCCTTCCTAACGAGTTTAGGCCTACAATTTCGGGTTGTGGGCCACTTGTTAGACGAGTTCCTACACGGAGCTACGGCTACCTTCAGGGACGTTGCACCCCGGGGTAGTGTCTACTACTTGCGCCTTGTAAGCCTGGACATTCGCTCAGCATAGACACACACACACAAGTAGAGACATCGACATAAACATATATACAAGAAAACGAGTACTTGTTCCTCATACCCTAATCCTGCAGTACACTGTGTACAATTTGTTCTGCTACAGGTTGGGCTTCACGCAGGTACTCTTCAAAACGCTCGTCCGAGCAGTCTGCCGCCATCCCTTGCGCAAAAATGCCTAACTGCGCATTGGGCATGAAGGACTTTACATATGCAAGGGCGTTGCTTACGCAAGCGACTGGAGCTTCGGATAAGAACTTGAGCATTTTCTTCGGGGCTTCGCGGAGCCGTCCCAGCAGGGGCCGCGGGCCTGCCTCGCCTTCTTCTGGCGGGTCCACCATGTCCACCAGTTCCTGGGCGGCTCCCTGGAGGTCCTCCAGCTCCTTGCGCCGCTGCTCGTCCCTCTCGCCCAGCGCTTTGACTTGCTGAAGGCAGTCGACGAACTGACGTTCAGTGTCGTCGATCACCTTCTGCAGCCTTTCGACTTCATCTGTACGACGATACAGCATATTCTTCACGTCAGTAAGCAGCTCCTCTTTGTTTTTTATTACTTTCCTAAGCTCTGTGGTGAAGATGTTTCAGCAAGCAAGTGAAATCACTAAGGAAAAGTACCCGAGGGACGCGGGGGCCTACCTTGGTGCGCCTTCTTTTCTGCCTTGAGCTGCTCCTGGTACTCTGCTTGTTGCTCCTTGACCCGTTGTTGGAGCTCGGAGTTGGCCTCTTCAAGGTTCTTCAGGTCATTCTTGAGCAGCCAGGTCTCTCGAGTCCTTTCCTGCTTCAGCATATCAAGCTCGCGCTGCAGATAGCAGTTCTTCGTCTTCTCCTCGGAGATGCGCTTGTGCAGAGCACCTAACTCCCGCGCGTCACTCACAACCGCGCGGAGTTTCTCCGACTTCTTCTGGGATTTGGTAATCACATGCTGCGCCAAAGGAGGAGAATGAGTACTAAACAACTCACCAATGCACACACCTGGAACTTTACGCGAGTACTACCATGGAGAAGTCGTATAACTCCTTAAAGGTGCTCTTGAAGGTCTTCAGGTTCTCGGCCGTTAGCAGAGATCATCCACCAGGTCGGTGGTGATGATATTCTGGTACCCTGGCCCGGTCCTCAGCACCTCACGAGGACTCTCCGAGGGCCCGGCGGCATCCCCGGACGGCGGCGGCTGGACACCTGCAAGCATATGAAGTAGTCACCACATTGTCCCCGGACCCTGGCATCAAGCCGCGGGCGGGTAAGCGCGTACCTGTACCACTGGTAGGAGCGGCACCAGGGGCCACGACTTGTTCCTCGCCACTGGGCCCGGCTCCCTCTTGCCAGGACCCGGGAGGCGGCAAGTCGGGGAGCCCCGCATCCGCTTCCGGGGCCACGACTTGTTCATCGCCACCGGGTCCGGCTCCTTCTTGTCGGGACTCAGGAGGCGGCAAGTCGGGGAGCTCCGCATCTGCTTCAGGGGCCACCTCTGCGGGTACAGGCCCCCCAGGCGCCGAGGGCTCGGGGGCTGCTGCAGTTGAGGCAGGCGCCGCAGCCCTGCCCGGTTCCAGCTGGAGTTGCACCGCACTTGCAGCCCTGGCGACATCGACAACATGGTTATCCACGCAGGCGCGGTCAAGCTTTTCAAGCGATTGAAGCAAAACTTACAGTGTCGACTTCTTCTTGGCAGCCTTCTTCACCCGCCAGGCCCACCGAGGAACGCTCGTCGCTGATGGCGACGCTTGGCCGGCCGATGGAGGGGTTTCCGCCACGGCAATTGTCACCGCCGCGACGTCGGAGGGGCCTGTCCCCACTCTTTCGGGTTCAGATCCGGGTGGTGGAGCAGGAAGACTGCAAGGGGGTGCTGTTAGTGTTCGGCATCATTGGAACTTGGTAACTGGCCAAAACAGCAACTCCGTACCTGGAGGACTCGACTTCTTCGGCCTTGCGTTTGCGCATCTGCCGCTGGCCCTTCGGCACCGGTGGCAAAGCGCCGGCCAACTCCAAGCTCTGGTCGGAAGAGCTCTCCTGGCGCGCTCCCCCCTCGGTTCCTTCACTCGCCGGCGAGTCCACGCACTCGGAGGACTCGCCGCTGCCTCGAACCGTAGCAGGGCGAGTTGTCTTGGTGGCAACGGCGGCGGCCGGGCGCGGTCCTTCTCCGGCTTCTTCCCCCGCCCGCGGCCTTGCGCATTCGGCGGACTCGTTGCGGCTTTGAGCCGCAACAAGGCGAGCCTTCTTGGCGGCTGCGGCCGCAGAGGGGAGGAGGTGATACGCTCGGGGGAGGTCCGGCTGCGGCGGGTAGCTGCAGTACAACTGCGAGTGCCCCTGCAGAAAAGTTTTTCAGTACACCATCGGCGCAGTAACAGATTTCTTCAGTAAAAGAAGTCGAACACTCACCGGTGGGGGCGGATTTTGCGCGGAGAACAGAGTGGGCACGTATGGCACAGCGTTCACGTCCAGCAGCACCCACTGAACTCGCTGGAGCGCGACTTCGTCGGGTACCTCTTCTGTGCACATACGAGAAGGGTCAGCGGGGCCGGTGTACTCGAAGCCCAGATACAGCGCTGCTGGATGGGTTGGACGCGGCGCTTGTAAAAGGAGAACATGACGGAGGCGCCGGTCACCCCCTCCTTCTTCAGTGCATCGATGGCCTCCAGCAGCTCCTTGACTTGAATCATTTCCATGCCGGAGGGTTCAAGGTTCCACTCCCCCCTCACCACGGGCGGTTTGCTCGACTTCGTCGGTAGGGGGGGAGCATGGTTCTCGATGTAAAACCATAGGTTTTTCCACCCAGGAAGGTTGGAAGGGAATCTATATGCAAGGTATTTCTCGCTGGCCTGCTGTCGCAGTTGGATGCCGGCGCCCCTACCACGGTGAGTTTTTTCGTGGTTGGCTGGGGTTTCACACGGAAGAGGAAGCGGAATAGATCCCAGTGGGGTTCAATTCCGAGAAATGCTTCACAAAAGTGGATGAAAATGGAGATGTGGCAGATGGAATTCGGGTTGAGGTGATGGAGCTCAAGCCCGTAGTAGTAAAGAAGGCCGCGGAAGAAAGAACAAGTGGGGAGGGCCAATCCCCGTTCGACAAAATGGAAGAATGTGACGATTTCGTCGACATTATCCATGGGGAAAGGTTCACGGAAAGAGGGGTGCCAGTTAACAAGGTTTTTCTCTTGGAGCAATCCCTCGGAAACCAGTTTGTTCAGATTGTTAAGGGAGCACTTACTGTGTGACCATTCCTCGGTTGATGGTTCTGCCGCTTTCTTCTTCCCCTCGATCTCCGACTTCTTAGGCGCCATCTCCAATGCACTACGCCACGAGATGCTCGGGGGCTGCAGGGAGAGGGGCGGGGAAGTTGGAGTAGGCGGATCTCCTTGGGCAGTGGCGGCGGCGTTCGGCTCAGATTGGGGTTTTGGTGGTTTTTGGCGAAATGCGGACTGAAAGCACAATTTTCCCTCCTATGGCCGTGGGGTTAAGTAACCTGCGGGATGGGGAAAAGTTACTGTTCCAAAGACCAAGAGTCGTTTTGTGGAATATTCCGAAGGTGAGGGGTCACTTGGTGGTCTGATTAGATTGAATATTTGATTAATCATTTTTTCAAGGCCAATTAGCCCGAAAGAAGGGGTTTTTCGAATCTTTGGTCTAATTGCATCATTTGTACCATCACTTTGGTCTCCCCTTACAGTGTCATCGTTTAGCCTGTATGCCACGATTTTTTGGACCCTTATCTCCAATTTCGTGGGATTTGGATTCAAGGCTCGGGGGCTGCGGGGTACGTGGCATCGACTACTTATTTTTCAAGTTTCTTTGAAGGATAAGGAGGATTACAAATTAATGGGACCCTCAGCCTGATTCTCCAATTCAACCTGAGGCTCGGGGGCTACTCCATATGGAGTGCGATTTTTCAATCGCACACCATAACAGAACTAAAATTCGGGGCATGAGCACCTCATAGCTTCGATGCGGCCAAGGAAGTACTCGAAGTAGGGTTTCAAGACGAAGCTTCAGAAGAAGTCGAAGACTGCTTTGAAAGTACTCGATAAGCCTGCCGTACTCAGCTACGAAGAGCTCGGGGGCTTGTCAGACCCGGGGCTACTGGGCTGGGCATGTAGCGTAGTCTACGGAGGTTTAAGAGATTAAGTTCGTCTTATCTCTTATTCATTTTGTTTATCTTTTATTTATCCCGTTTAAATAGGAGATAGAGCTAACCAACGTGGAGAGGATCTATCCGAGACATGTTCTGGTAGGATCCCTCGGCAAAGGTTGGTTAACATCTTTGTAACCCTGGCCTCTCGGATATATAAGGGAGGTCAGGGACCCCCTCGAAATAGGAGATCATTAGGTCATTCTATACAGAAGGCAATACGAGCCATACAGGACGTAGGGTGTTACGCTCCGTGCGGCCCGAACCTGTCTAAGTCTTGTGTTCCTTGCACCTTCGAGTTCCTGATCTCGGCGTCCCCTCACCCAAAACTTATCACCTTGGGTATATCCCACGGTGGGCAGCCGGTTAAACACCGACAAGGAATCACCTGAGGAAATATCTCCCGGACAGAACGCGGTAGCTCCAGTGACATGCACCTTATCAAACAAGAAATGCAAATCATCAAGGTATTTTAGACCACATTTCCGAAATCTCACATGATTGCACTTCACACCTTTCTCACTGTTGTTGCATCTCTGAAAAAAATGCAAGTTTCAGTCAAACATATTATGAGTGCATTTTGTATTATACTGAAATAATATCTTATCTCACCTCAAGGTGTTCATTCCACCATGTGTCCGAGCAATCAACGGTTTGATTTGCTTCATTCCATCCAAGCCCAGGGGCAGCATTCTTCAATTCCATGAACTGTGTGTAATCTTTTTTCAAATTATCGAATTTATTCTTCAATTGTGTCTTTACTAATTTTCACTCCACACCTTGCTAAAACTTTTCCTCCATATTCTTCCAACTATTTCTAGTGAAACAACCTCCAGGCCTATTCCCAGCTAAAATCTCCTCCTTACAGATATCAATCAAGTGCTTCGCATTTGCATTGTCCCAAACTGCCTTCTCAGCCATACTTTAGTAAATAAAAATAATAGTTGCATTAGAAGGTACAAATATTATTTTTCTAGCTTCATCAGCGCACTAAAAGATTCATTATCAACACAGAGAACCATTTGAGTTTGATTTGGGATGACATAGGGAAGATGTGATGCAAAAAATTTTGACTGAAGATCTGGGAAGGTACGTTGCCGGTGTGGAGTAGGGAAGCTGGTGAGGAGGGGCGGCGTCGGGGGGAGGGGCGGGGAGGTGCGGCGAGGAGGCGGCCCGAGTCACCGCCGGTCACGAGGTGCACCGTCCCCCATGGCCACGAGACCAATGTTCGGGTGCCCCTCGCCGTGCTTGTTGGAGGAGGCAGTCGCGGCCGCTCGTCGCACGGAGAGGAGGTGCACTGAAACGCCCCGGTCTAAACAACCGGAGCTAAACATGTATTTAAACACCAGGAAAACAGTCTCTGGTGAAAATACATTACATAAGTGGTGCCACAGTCATACATAGCTTTATTTAATACGTTCGATTACAATAATAATATAAACTAGGAATACAACAGTAGCCGTGATAAACGCAAGGGTAAACTCTTCATCTGACATGGTGGCTTCTACTGCAACGGCACCACTCCAGACTTGGGTATAGGGCACGAACTACTCGCCTTCCTCAGGCACGAAATCAGGATCCTCTGCAATAAGTCATAAACGGGTGAGTACAAAAGTACTCAGCAAGTTCCACCTCACCCTACGGGAGGGGAATGACATGCACGACGCACATTAAGCACAATGCATTAGTAATGCAACTTATGGTATGCAACTCTTCCCGACACAACCCACAGTAGGTAGCTCACTAGTTGTCAGGACCACACCATAGCCTGTCCATTCCGTGGACACGGACCATTCGAATGGATTCTACACTCTGCAGAGGTCGTACACTGTACCCACAAGCTCGACTGCCCGAACGGACAACCGACATAGCCGACACCCAGCCGTGGTCACGCCCCAGCCCGGCCGCACAAACCCTCGGGCCCTGACCCTAATGGTCTATACCCGTGAACCATCCCTGCTACCGTTAGGCTAACCAGTGGGATTAGGCTAAGTCCGGCCCATAACGGAACCTGTGGTCGTACTAAAGTAAGCTAGGTGAGATGTCAAAACAACTCGGTCCTTATGGTTCACCAAGGCAGCAACCATTCCTCAACTTGTCAACTCGAGCCTACCTCCACAGTAGCACTCACCTGCCAGTCTACCACCACGGTAGCGCCGGCTCCAGCATACCCAGCTGCCCTAGCCTCAGCCAAATCCCTTCATATCCTAGTCTCAACTCTGGATATGCATAACTACTCATATGCATGTATGAGCACACTCAATCACTCAAGCACCGATATGTGTAATCGATCCTAAACCAGGGCTATAACTAGACGTCCTCACATGGATGCAACCGCTCACGTAGGGGTTGATGAAACTTGCCTTCGCTTACGTACGCGTCGGCGGCGGCGGCTTCCTGCTCGCGGTACGGGTCTTCTCGCTCCGGCCCGCTGTACTGGCCTTCGTACTCCTTGGCCGGCTCCTCCTCGGTCACTCCATGATCTACGGGCGGAAACAGCACAACCAGCAAACGAACACAAGCAAGCTATAAAATAAGCTCAAATGGAGATGAAAATAGGAGGAATAGATAGTATATGATTTGAGGAGAGTTTAGGAAAAAGAGTTATGTGAAAAGGAGTTGATATGAAGGCGATATTGGGTTTACAGTATTGGTTGGTATTCAAATAGAATGATTTGGATTAGGTGCTCACGGCCTGGTGGGTGCTTTGGGCCTTTATTAGTATTGCGAAGGTAATGGTCGGGGAGCTGCTTGCCATCTCATCTTGGCGTGGAACAGCTCGAGGAAAAGGGTCAACTGTTGGAGCTTCGTCTCGTGAGTGAACTGAGCTCGGGAGAAGTGGTTCAACTAGCGAAGTGAAGCGGTTCGGTGTGCTTGGGCTGATGATGGAGTTCATCACGGCCTCGCTCCTTTTATAGGCGAGGAGAGCAGCAGCGGCGTCGCACAGGGACGGGCGACGGCGTGGGCTGCGGCAGCTCGCCATCAACTCAAACAGTGGCAGCGCTGAAGGCGCGAGCGTCGAGGCGGCAAAGCCGGCGAGGACGCTGCAGCGGCGTGGGCAAGGTGGGGACGCGGAGGTGAGCGGCACGGCGCGGTGCCGACGGTAGTGCGCGGTCCCGTCGTGGGGCCAGCGTGTCGCGCGTGCGCGAGCGAAAGCGAGCGCGGGTGGGGACGGTAGGGAGGGGCGTCGGCTTCCTTTATAAACGAGGTGAGGCGGTTCGCGCGGCGGAAAAATATCTCGGCCGGCACTGTGTGCGACGACCCCGATTTATGGCGAGGTGGAGCCTAGCAACGGATGAATCACAACCTATATACTAAGTACTCAAGTTTAACCAGAAGATTAACACTTACCTTATTGGAGCGACAAAGTCACGAAGGAACACACACCTTTAAGTGGCTACTCCAGCACTCACCCTCCTAGCCTTACCACAACTTATCTACCTTGTTCATGGGTGGATACCATGGCAAAGGGGGGCTCTATTTATAGGTCAAAGGAAGCCATGGTATTAGGACAAATGTCTCCTTTCTAAAGAATTCCAAAATATCCTAACATTTCCAAAATTTACTTATTACTAATTCTAGAGTATTCTATTGAAAATATCCCACTCTTGCTTAGTGGAGAAGGAACTAGAGGGTTGCCTTGAAAATATCCCACTCTTACTTAGTGGAGAAGGAACTAGAGGGTTGCCTTAAAAATATCCCACTCTTGCTTAGTGGAGAAGGAACTAGAGGGTTGCCTTAAAAATATCCCACTCTTGCTTAGTGGAGAAGGAACTAGAGGGTTGCCTTGAAAATATCTCTTTTGCTTAGAGGGTTGCCTTACATTCCTTTCAATAGGGATGAAAACTGGGATATTACAAACCTACCCCACTTAGGTTGAATCTCGTCCCCGAGATTCAGCTTCACCACTAAAGAGGCTGGGGAACTCGGCTCGGAGCGCGTCTTCTCTCTCCCAAGTTGCTTCTGCTTCCGAATGTCTATTCCACTGGACTCGATAAATTTTGACTGTTGAGTTGCAGGTTCTTCGCGTCACAGTATCTAGAATTTTTATTGGTACTTCTTGGTATCTGAGGTCATCCTGCAGGTCGATTGTTTCTGGAGCCACTTGTTCTTCTGGTACCCGCAGACACTTTCTGAGTTGGGACACGTGGAATACATCATGCACATCTGACATCTCTGCTGGCAACTGCAGCTTATAGGCTACCGCTCCCACTTTCTTGATAATTGGGAAAGATCCAATGTAACGTGGAGCCAACTTTCCTTGTACCTGGAATCTGCGCGTGCCATGGATTGGGGAAACTTTAATGTACACATAGTCCCCAACTTCGAAGCTGAGAGTATGCCTTCTTTTATCAGCATGACTTTTCTGGTGGGACTGAGCTGCCTTTTTATTCTCTCTGATTTCCGCTATCTTATCTTCTGCTTTCTTAATAAAATCTGGGCCCTCAATAATGCGGTCACCGACTTCAGTCCACATGAGAGGTGTGCGGCACTTCCTCCCGTAGAGGGCTTCAAATGGTGACATCTTCAAACTGGACTGATAGCTGTTGTTGTAAGAGAACTCCGCATATGGAAAACTGTCTTCCCAATTTTTGCCATAAGTAAGAACACAGGCTCTTAGCATGTCTTCAAGGATCTGATTAACTCTTTCGGTCTGGCCATCGGTCTGGGCATGATATGCTGAACTGAAGTCCAACTTTGTACCAAGTGCTTCATGTAACCTGCCCTAAAATCTCGAAGTGAACTGGGTGCCTCTATCTGACACAATCCTCTTAGGTACTCCATGCAACTTCACAATACGCTCAATATATAACTTGGCTAATTTATCCCCTCCATAGTTGGTACGTACTGGGATGAAGTGTGCCACCTTAGTAAGTCGATCGAATATTACCCAAACCGAGTCATGGCCGCTCTGGGTTCTCGGTAGACCGGTGATAAAATCCATACTAACTTCATCCCACTTCCATACTGGAATTGGCAACGGTTGGAGTAATCCACTGGGTTTCTGGTGCTCTGCCTTAACCCTTTTGCACACATCACAATGGTCCTGCGGAAATGACCTTTCTTAGGCACACATAATCTTTTCTTGAACCACAGGACTCCATCCTTATCTACCTGGAAATCTGGGGCTTTGCCTTCATTGTTGCGATCTTTAATCCATACCAATCTTTCATCCTCCATCTGAGCTTCCTTGATCTGGTCATCCAGGATGGGATGAACACTAACCGTGTGTTTGGTTGGGGGAACGAGGGGGAGCGGAGCGGAGCGGTTCCATTTTTGCACCTGTTTGGTTGGCGGACGGTGGAGTGGAGCGGAGCGGTAGCGCTCCCTCGTAGGAATATTCGCTCAAGATCCGGAACGAACTGGCTCCGTGAAAACGAGCGGACGCGAGCGCTCGGCTCCGACGCGCGCTGGAATCCTGCTGCCCGTCACCGCCCGCTCGTCTCCCACGCAGGTGAGCGCCGCCCCTGGAGCCCCCCACCCCCCCCCCCCGGGCACCGCCGCCGCCGCTGGAGGCCCCCCCCCCCCGACGCGCCCCGGTGGATCTGCCGCGCCCCTGGAGCCCCCGCGCACCGCCAGCCGGCCTGGAGCCCCCCCCCCGACGCGCGCCCGCGCGCTGGAGCCCCCCGCGCGCCGCCGGCCTGGAGCCCCCCCCCCCCCCCGCGCTGGAGCCCCTGCAGATCCCCCCCCCCCCCCGCGCCTGGAGCCCCTGCAGCGCCCCCCCCCCAGCGCCCTGTCCTGGTTGCTGGTCATACATGCTTGCTGATAGCTCGCTAATTCTGATTCAAAGCTTGATCTTTGTCTCTGATTTTGGCAGCTCGCAGGAGAAATTTGGAAGGCAGTGTGCACGCCTCGGAAGGTATCATATTATGTCTTACTGAATATATGCTTTGTGTGATTACTTTTTATGCCTTAAAAATTTATTGATTTTATCTTGTTTCTGTATAATTTAGATGGATAAGAAGCAGCAACTTTTCATTTACACAGCTGCTGCGTATACGTTAATTTCGATGATGGCCATGATTATTCAATCTAGAAAAAGAAAACGCCGTGAACCTGTAGAACCAATTACCTATGCTCCAATTGAGGAGAGGGATAGAATGAGAATTGAGTATCTGAATAATAAGATATGGAAGAATGATGTAACTTGTGTCAATATGCTTAGACTTAATAGAGCATCTTTTTTCCGATTTTGTAAGCTTTTTAGGGACCGGGGCCTTTTGCAAGACACCATACATTTGTGTGTTGAGCAGCAGGTTGCAATGTTTTTAAACACAGTAGGTCACAATATTCGAAATAGGTTAGTCGGCACCAATTTTGATAGGTCCGGTGAAACTGTTAGTCGGTATTTCAACAAAGTAATGCACGCTATTGGAGAGCTACGAAACGACTTCATTACACCACCGTCGACATCAACTCCAGCTAAAATTGCAGGAAACCCAAGATGGGATCCTTACTTTAAGGTGTGAGGCCTATCTCCCCTTCATTTTAAGGGTGGGGTTCAGATTGTAATTTCTGATATTATTTCCATTCTAATTGTATAATAGGATTGTATTGGAGCAATAGATGGTACACACGTGCGGGCCTCTGTTCCTAAACACAAGGAGGCTTCCTTTCGTGGTAGAAAGAGTTATCCTACTCAAAATGTTATGGCAGCTGTAGATTTTAATCTTCGATTCACATTTGTGTTGGCCGGTTGGGAGGGGACAGCCCATGACGCTCTAGTCTTACGGGATGCTTTAGAGAGGGAAAATGGTCTTCGTGTTCCACAAGGTAAAATAAAACTTGTGTAGCTCATTATTTTAGTTATGAAATTTAATACCTAGCATAGCTTACATACATATCCCTTGTATGCTAGGCAAGTTCTACCTAGTTGATGCCGGATATGGAGCCAAACCTGGATTTCTGCCCCCTTTTCGTGGTGTTCGGTACCACTTGAACGAGTGGGGCAACAATCCTGTGCAAAATGAGAAGGAATTATTCAATCATAGGCACTCATCGTTGAGAGTCACTGTTGAGCGGGCATTTGGTGCGTTGAAGAGGAGATTTAAAATTCTAGATGATGCCACACCATTCTTTCCCTTCTCTACACAAGTAGAAATTGTGGTTGCTTGTTGTATTATTCACAACTGGGTTATACAAGATGGAGGTGATGACTTTATCATTGAAGCGAGTGAGGACTCGACTACCATTAATCATCATACATCTTCTCATGGACAAGCAGCAGAGCATGCCTTTATGGTTAACTTCAGGCAGGAACTTGCCAATGCCATGTGGGCAGACTATCATGCAAACAATATATGATAGTTATGTATTTCTTTTAATGTGCCTTCACTTTTATGGACATGTATCTTTTATTCGTATGGACATGTATCTTTTATTCGTATGAACATGTATGTTTTATTCGTATGAACATGTATCTTTTAATGTGCCTTCACTTGTATGGACATGTACTTTGGCAAACTTGATGCAATATGGACAAGTGCTTTGGCAAACTATCTTTCTGAATTTAATGTATTTGATGTAATGATTTATAATGTAGGGGATGGACACGGAGGCAAGCGGTGCAAAAGCTGCTAGTGGACTGTGTCAATGGACTCCAACTCAGTCCACATTTGTGCTCACCTTTCTTACTAATATTGTAGCTGATGGCACAAAGACCTCTACCGGCTTCAAGAAAGTTCATCTCAACGCTTGTGCTAAGGCTCTCAACGATCATTTTAAACTCACAAGAACAGGTGATCAAGTTAGTAATCACTTGAAGACATGGAAAAAGAACTACGCTAGGATCAACTATCTTAAGAATTTGAGTGCTGCTCTTTGGGATGAAGACGAATTCATTGTCTCTCTAGATCATGACCACTACAAAGGACATATGGCGGTACGAATTTTCACTTGCATTTTCTATTTGATATCACTATATGCTGGATATTGTACTTAATTTGTGTTGCATTCGCTGTTAGGATCCAAAAAATAAAGCTGATGATGAATATTTGAACAAGCCTCTTCCATACAATGGTTTTCTAGCTACAATCTTTGGCAATAGCGTCGCTACCGGTCAGTATGCAAAGAGTTCCAATGACCCAATTGGGACCGATAGAAGTGAAGGTGTGAGCCATGGGGGTGATGCCACTGCAGAAAATGATGGGCTGAACCATGGTATTGATAAAAGTGTCATCAGTGATGATATATCTTCATCAGCTAGACCAGCTAAGAGAGCCAAGACTATTGATGATACCGGGAGAAAGACCGATGGCTTGGTTGAAGCATTTCACTGTGGCACCCAGACGCTAGCAAATGCAATAGCGCAAGCAAGCAGTGCTTTACCACATGGTTTGTTCGAAGCCGTGGACAGTCTCCCAGGTTTTGAGCTTCACCACAAGACTCGATACTATCAGTACTTGGTTAGGCATCCCAATGATGCTCATGCTTTTGTGAATCTACCATCCGATTGGAAGCTATCGTGGTTTTCGAGTTTCGTGGCTGAGAACTTCTAGCTTATGGGTCATTGTTTGTGTCATGGCGGCTGCTGCCCTTATGTTTGTTAGTTTAGTTATTTCGGTTGATTTGAACTCATGTATGCGTTATTTCGGATGATTTGAACTCATGTATGTGTAATTTCGGTTGATTTGAACTCATGTATGTTTTATTTCGGTTGATTTGAACTCATGCATGTGTTATTTCGATTGATTTGAAATCATGTATGTCATGATTTTTATTATGTTATGTTCAAACTCAGTCCATTATATTGCATATTATGTTACGTTGAAACTCAGTTAATTATATTACATATTATGTCATGTTGAAACTTAGTTTATATTCCATTTTTAGTGTATGGTGGTAACCTCACCCCCAATAAAGGAGGAGGTAACCTCACTCTCCCGACTCTCCAACCAAACACAGAATGGAACGGTTCTACTCTAGCGCACTCTCCAACCAAACAGAAAATGGAACGGCTCCGTTCTCCTTACCAAACGTAGAATGGAACGGCTCCATCCTCAGAAACTGGAATGGAACCGTTCCATTCAACGCGGCTCCCCAACCAAACGGACCCTAAGATTGTGGTTGCAGGAGCGGCGTATAAACCTTAGGTACATCTTCCTCATTTCTTCGCTCAGCTCTGGGGCTTGCGTAACTAGGTGATGACAATACGCTTTATGACTGAGCGCATCAGCCACCGCATTAGCTTTTCCAGGGTGGTAATGAATTTCCAAATCATAGTCTTTGATCAACTCCAACCATCTTCTCTGTCTAAGGTTGAGATCAGATTGGGTGAAAATGTACTTCAGGCTCTTATGATCCGTGTAGATCTCACACTTGTTCCCGATTAGATAATGTCTCCAAATTTTGAGGGAATGAACCACCGCGGCTAACTCTAAGTCATGGGTGGGGTAGTTCTGTTCATGTGTTCTCAACTGTCTCGAGGCATAAGCTACAACTCTTCCTTCTTGCATAAGCACACAACCCAATCCTTGTCGGGATGTGTCGCAATAAACGACAAAGCTCTTCTGATTATCTGGCAAGACTAGCACTGGGGCAGAAGTTAGTCGCCTTTTCAACTCTTGAAAACTCCTCTCGCAAGCTTCAGACCAGACAAACTTTGTGTCCTTCCGGAGTAACTCGGTCATAGACCGGGCTATCTTAGAGAAACCTTCTATGAATCTCCGGTAATAGCCGGCTAATCCCAAGAAACTCCAGATCTCCGAGGCTGAGGTTGGTTGCTTCCATTCTGATACTGCCTTGACCTTTTCTGGGTCCACTTCAACACCTTCAGCTGTTAAGACGTGACCCAGGAAACTGACTCTCTGCATCCAGAATTCACACTTACTAAACTTGGCATACAACTGGTGTTTTCTGAGCTTTCCCAGCACAACTCTAAGATGTTGTCCATGCTCCTCAGCACTCTTAGAGTAGACCAGTATGTCGTCTATGAATACCACGATAAACTGATCTAACTCCTCCATAAACACCTTATTCATGAGGGTCATGAAAAAGGCAGGGGCGTTAGTTAGACCAAAAGGCATCACTGTGAACTCATACTGGCCATAACGGGTCCTGAAGGCTGTCTTAGGGATGTCCTCTGGTCGCACTCTGAGCTGATGATAACCTGACCTCAGATCTATCTTGGAGAAGAACTTAGCTCCCTTCAGCTGATCAAACAGATCATCGATCCGAGGCAGAGGGTACTTGTTCTTGATGGTGACTGCATTCAGGCCACGGTAGTCCACACAAAGTCTCATGCTTCCATCTTTCTTCTTCACAAAGAGCACTGGGGCTCCCCATGGAGAAGCAGAAGGTCTAATAAATCCCTTTTGTTGAAGCTCTTCGAGCTGCTTCTTCAACTCGGCAAGCTCTGGGGCTGCTAACCGATAGGCATTCTTTGCTATAGGCTTGGTTCCAGGGACTAAGTCAATAGTGAACTCTACATCTCTTTCTGGAGGCATGCCGGGTAATTCATCTGGAAACACATCTGCAAATTCCTGAACTATTGGCATATCTTTTAGGGATTCTGCTTGAATGTGGTTCACCATGGAGTTTGATAGGCTAGACTGGATTAGGCATGTGATTGTTGACCCTTGGTGGTTGGTGACTGTCACTGCTCTCAGCACAGGCTATGTTTCCTCGGTGCTTGGTGAGCCAGTCCATACCGAGTATGACATCTATCCCTTTGGAAGCAAGGACTACTAGGTTGGCAAGAAATACTACCCCACTTACGTTTATAGGGATATCTAAGACGCCTAAGTGGCAAGGTATATGACATCCAGGTGAACGTGTCATTAGCAGCCTCTTAAGGGCTACAGTAGGGATATCATATTTTTCCACAAAGTGGGAGGATATAAAGGAATGCGATGCTCCAGAATCAAAGAGTACTGAGGCTAGAGTTGATTTGACCAGAAACTCACCGAAAATCACTCCTGGTGCATCCTCTGCCTCTTCAGCATGCACATGGTTCACCTTTGCCTTGCCAAAGGACTGTTGCTGGCTCCTCTGGCCTAAGTGAGCCGGATACTGAGTCTTCTGGAACTTCTCCATCTGCTGGGGTTTCTTGCTTTCAAACCGTCGTTTGCGCTCACTGAGTTCTGACTTCCTATTTCTCTCAGTGGTGATAGCCCTGTTGATCATGGCATTAAAGTCACTGTGGGTGGTGACTTCAACCAAGGTCCTGATTTCAGGGTTAAGCCCACCAAGAAAAGCTTCTTTCTTCTTTTCATCGTCATTGATATCCTCTGGTGCATAACAAGACAACTCCGTGAACTTATGAAGATACTCTGTCACATTCATTCCACCTTGACGAAGCTTTCTGAACTCATCCCTCTTGAGCTTCATGACACTGCTGGGAATGTGATGTTCTCTGAAAATCTTGACAAAGTTAGCCCATACCATCTCGTTAGTGTTTTCATTTATTTCCCGGTAACTCTGCCACCAAGCAAGGGCTGGTCCCCTTAACTGTTGTACTGCGAGCAAAACCTTGTCTCTGTCATCTGCATGGACCACTTCGAGCTTCATTTCAATCTCTCGCAGCCAATCATCTGCCTCAATAGGGTTATCAGATCCCCCAAACTTAGGTGGCTGCAAGCGGTTGAAATCTGCAATTCTGCTGCCATTGCCATGATGCATTGCAGGTCTATTGTTGCCAAGATTGCCTTGAGCTTGAGCTGTGAGAGTGGTCACAAGAACTTGAAGGAGTTGGTTCTATTGCTGCAGTATGGCTGCCAGATCAATGGGTGCTGGGGCACGGGGAGGTAGCGGCGGTAGGTGTCCATTTTCTGGCACTTCTGGGGCTACATTCAGAGGAGCCTGGTTTCTCGGGTTGACCTCGTCACCGTCTTCCTGAGCATGGAGTCCCTGGACTCGGCTCGAACGATGGGACATCTGCGGTCAAGGAGGGATAAGATTAGGTGGCTCTCCTAATTTATTACTAGGGTAGATTTGCATATATATGATAGCACACAACACAAACGAATCATTCAAGCACCACACAAGCATTCATTCAAACAAGCAGGGATACATGACACGAAGGATTACAATGACGCGGCTCGACTTTTAAGGGTCGGCCGGGATGACTCGAGTACTGGACCCTACAACACGGTCTTCGGGATCACTATTTCCGGGATCTCGGGGAGATGCGGGAGGCGTGGGCGGCACTGATTCGCAAATCCTCCTGCGCGGTTGGGACGAAGGGTACAGCGGGATCCCCTCCAAGATTGGCGACTCAGCGGCAGTCCTGGAATGGTGTCCCTTACGCTTGGCACGATCCACTAGGTAGACACCTCTAAGAATCTGGCTATGGTGGTCTGCCTGCTCCCTAAGGTTTTCTTCGGCCACGGTGTAACACCCTAAGGTAATTTTCCCTAATTTTAATGAATTTATTTGTGCTCAAATGAAATTTCTAGGGTTTTCCCTAATTCATCTTGCATTTAAAGTAATTTTATAGCACAAGAAAATAAAAATTTATCATAGGATTAAATTGTTTGTGCATTCATGCTGCAGCATTGTGTTATTTGTGTTGAGTTTATAGGTTTGAATTCAAATTGTATTTTGAATTCAATTAGATTTGTTTGAATTGGTTGAGTATAGAAAAGAAGAAGGAAAAGAAAAAGGAAAGGAGAAAAAGAAAGGCAGCCCAACCCAGCCCAAACTCTCCCTCTCTCCCCTCTCCTCTCCACGCAGCCCAGCAGCCAGCCCAGCCTGCCCGAGCGCCGCTCCCTCCTTTCTCTCTCTGACTTAGCGGCCCCACCTGCCAGCGCCATCCTCCCTTTTTCCTCTTCTTCCCCGGCGTGCAACGGCCCCCGATATCTCTGGCGACCTCCTCTCCTCCGGGCCCACACGCCAGGGTAGCGCCGCCGCCCTACAAAGGGGAACCCCTGCGCCCTAGTGCCCTAGAACCCTAACCCTCGCCGCCAATCAAACCTCCAGCACCGCCGCCCTTTCTTTCTCCGCTCCGATCACCTCGGTCTCACCGTGGTCAGGCCGCTCCGCCGCGGCCCAGGCCACCACAGCCCCCGCAGTAGCTCCGCCTCGCCGCCAGGAAGCTTCCCGAAGCTTCTGCCCTCGACCCCAAGCCCTGCCCGTGCCGGAATTGAACCCGAAGCTGCCGCCGGTGAGACGCTCCGCCCTCGTGATTCCTCGCCGCCGGTGATCCCCGAACCTCCCTGACCCCCGTAACACCTTCGCAGGAGCCCCACGCGTCGACCCGTGGAGCATAGGAGTCCGGAGAGCCCCTGCAGCAGCTTCCTCCGCGAGCGCCACCCGTCCCCACCGCTCGGACCTCGTCGCCGGCCATCCTGCGCCGCTTCTCCGGCCCGTTCAAGCCCTCGGTGAGCACCACATCATCCCTCTGGTCGTGTTGCGCTAGATCCCGTAGCATTTAGGCCTCCGCAGAGACCAGAACGCCGCACGCCGGCGATGCGCCGCCGTGCAGACCCGCCCCCGCCGTCGCACCCGCAGCTAGAGCGCCCCCTGAGCCCCGCCTTAGCCTCAGGTGGATCACGCATGTCGCGCTGATCACGCCCGACCCGAGCTCGAGTTGTTTTGACCCCCGGAGCGCCGTTTTACGGCGAGGTCCGACGAACCCCGAGCCGCGCCGCCGCGGATTTGGTCGCCGGCGCTGTAGCGCCGCCATTCCTGCGTGCCATTCAACCTGAGCCGCCCGATCCGTGTCCAACGCACAGGATTAGATCTAGAACGAGTAGGGGTCCGGACCGTTGGATCCAGATCCGACGGCCCGCATCTTTGGATACCTGTTCGCGAGTTAAGATAGGTCCGAGCCGTTAGATCCAGATCCAGTGGCCCAGATTAGAGGTTACTGCTTCAGCCGTGCAGTTTTGCTAAAGAGCCCCTGAGCTTTCCTGGAATCAACCCGCAGTCCACCCCGTAGTTCAAAAATAATTGCAAACAAGTCCTTTTCTTCCTGTTTCACCCCCCCTGAGCTTTCTAGAAATTATTTCTCAGCCCTAGTCTTGGAGCTTTTGCAGGCTAGCCCCTGTGTCTACCCTTTAATTAGGTTTTAGCCCTCAGTTTTTGCACAAAACCCCCTGGTTTTCCTGTTTTCTTACAGAAAAGCCCTGGACCTTGTTTTAGCCCTAGATTTCGCGTCTTAGCTCCGTTTTAGTTGATTCTTGCGCTCACGCGATCGTTGTAACGCGTAGAATAGTTCTAGGCCAGTTTTGTGTGCTGTTCTATGGTATTGGTGTGCTATTTTCTTATAGTTTGCTATTGTTTGTGCATGTGTGTATGTGTGGACCATGCTTGATGATCGTGAATAGACACGGAGCCTTTGGACGAGTACCCGGAGCAGCCATTTTCCGAGCAGTTCGAGCAGCAGCCGGGAGAGTACGAGGAAGGCAAGTATAACATGAACATCCTATCACTTTTAAATACAACTTCATACTGCATTTTAATTCTGTATGCCTATAAGGATTTCCTAGCCACCTTTATCCTTATATATATCCTGGGGTTGCATTGTGGTTAGTTTTGCTAGGTGCTGCGCTCTCACCTATGTTGGTCCTTTTTAATTAAACTTGATTAATGGATCTATGCAACTTAATTCTGAGAGTGGCCCTCTGTGCTGTGTGCTTGAGCAGCTCACGTCTCTTTAAAATATGTTTTTGATAGAAACATGGTTTAGGGGGCCAGCACGGTGCTTAGTGCTTGGTTGGCTACTCTCCATAAGGACCGGTTCATAGAGTGACAACCTGGGACAACCGCGCAACCACAAGACTGGAATGGGACGGTCTTGACTTACTAATTAGGTCGTGTTGGTTCGGGAGTAACTTACCTGCGTGGGCAAGAGGGGTGATAAGCTTCAATGGTCCCTGCTCCTCCGGCTTGGTCTGTGCTGTGTGTCTTGTACCCCCGGAGGTGGGCCCCATCGTCGCTGATCCAGAATCCTTAGCGGTTACACCTTACCAACGTGATCCTTTGTAACGGTCTCGTAGTGTGCTTGCTAGCCATCTCACCTAAGGAAGTGTGATGAACAACTAGCGTAGCTCACGACTTGTGGGTAAAGTTGTGCAACCTCTCGAGAGTGTAGAACTGATATATCAGCTGTGCTCACAGTCATGAGCGGCCCAGATCCTCCGTCTGATTAGTGGGTTGTACCTTTGGTGGTTTTGGCTTGGTTTTCAGTAGTCTCATGATTAATTTTGATTAATTATTATGTAACTTGGGTTATGGTAATTCATCCACTTGTAATAAATAGCTTTAATAAAATTTGCCAACATTAAAAGCTAATGCAGTTGAGTCAGCTAACCTTAGAGCCTCATACTCGTGTTATACTTGTTGAGTACAAGTTGTGTACTCACACTTGCCTCTTCCTCTCTTCTGTTCTCTTCGGGACATCTTCGACTGCTACTCAGTACCAGGCGACGTGGAGGACAACATCAGCGGACTCGACAATTTCTAGGCGTTGTCTCCCAGTTGACGTCCCTGTGGCGCCCCGCTCTTCATGTATTTATTTTACGCTTCCGCATTCCTTGAACTGATTCTTGATTCAGTTGTAATAAAGATATTCATTTTATAATTTATACGCTTTTATTCGTGACATGTGTTGTGATATCTTGATAATCTGTTGTATATATGCGTGACTTGATCCTGGCGCATATATGATTGCTCGATTTATGTTCTTATAAATCGGGTGTGACACACGGCGAGGCGGCTTTCAGCTTCAGCCGCTCGGGCTTCTGCCTGAGCTAAGGCCAGCTTAGCCTTATGCCAACGAGACTCCGCTCCCTCAGCACGCTGGATTAAATTTCTCACACGCTGATGCAGTTGGTCGCACAAATCGTCGAGGCTAAGCAAATAGCCCGACATAGCGACAACTGTGGGGTTCTTCTCTGTCCCTGCGGGACTTTCCAGGTTACGGATCCTCGCTGCCCAAGCAGGACGGCTACGATCCAACGGTGGGAAGTACTTCATGGGAGTGGAACCCAAGTGCCATTCGAACATCTGGCACAAGTACCGCAGTGCCTTGCGAGCTGCAAGTTGAATGGTGTCAGGCATACGGGCTCCAGTGGCGGTGACGCTCCAGGGTTGCATCTCTAAGTATTTATCACTGGCGCCAATATGGATGGTGACCTCACAGCTTTCGGTGCCATGTTCCATGAACTCGCGACCCACGTACTCCGGTCGTTCCGGAATACCTAGTCGCACCGTGGCAGCATAAAGCACCCTGGGGAATCCATCTTCATTGATACAGTAGGTGGTGGTCCAGTCATCCGCCATCTAACTTACAAAGGTAGGGTTAGCATAATAAGGATAAAGTTTTAAGAAGTAATAAGGTTTTAAGGATTGACCATCCTAGGGCCCCTACAGTCATCGTTACTACCGGTTCGTGTCCTACAGCCAAGCATGGCTCTGATACCACTTGAAACGCCCCGGTCTAAACAACCGGAGCTAAACATGTATTTAAACACCAGAAAAACAGTCTCTGGTGAAAATACATTACACAAGTGGTGCCACAGTCATACATAGCTTTATTTAATACGTTCGATTACAATAATAATATAAACTAGTAATACAACAGTAGCCGTGATAAACGCAAGGGTAAACTCTTCATCTGACATGGTGGCTTCTACTGCAACGGCACCACTCCAGACTTGGGTATAGGGCACGAACTACTCGCCTTCCTCAGGCACGAAATCAGGATCCTCTGCAATAAGTCATAAACGGGTGAGTACAAAAGTACTCAGCAAGTTCCACCTCACCCTACGGGAGGGGAATGACATGCACGACGCACATTAAGCACAATGCATTAGTAATGCAACTTATGGTATGCAACTCTTCCCGACACAACCCACAGTAGGTAGCTCACTAGTTGTCAGGACCACACCATAGCCTGTCCATTCCGTGGACACGGACCATTCGCATGGATTCTACACTCTGCAGAGGTTGTACACTGTACCCACAAGCTCGACTGCCCGAACGGACAACCGACATAGCCGACACCCAGCCGTGGTCACGCCCCAGCCCGGCCGCACAAACCCTCGGGCCCTGACCCCAATGGTCTATACCCGTGAACCATCCCTGCGACCGTTAGGCTAACCAGTGGGATTAGGCTAAGTCCGGCCCATAACGGAACCTGTGGTCGTACTAAAGTAAGCTAGGTGAGATGTCAAAACAACTCGGTCCTTATGGTTCACCAGGGCAGCAACCATCCCTCAACTTGTCAACTCGAGCCTACCTTCACAGTAGCACTCACCTGCCAGTCTACCACCACGGTAGCGTCGGCTCCAGCATACCCAGCTGCCCTAGCCTCAGCCAAATCCCTTCATATCCTAGTCTCAACTCTGGATATGCATAACTACTCATATGCATGTATGAGCACACTCAATCACTCAAGCACCGATATGTGTAATCGATCCTAAACCAGGGCTACAACTAGACGTCCTCACATGGATGCAACCGCTCACGTAGGGGTCGATGAAACTTGCCTTCGCTTACGTACGCGTCGGCGGCGGCGGCTTCCTACTAGCGGGCTGGAGCCAGAAGACCCGTACTGGATCTGAGATTGAGGAGGGCAGGGAGAGACATTAGAGGGAGCGGCGGGACACTGGAGGGAGGGGCCGCGCCGGGGAGGAGCATGGTTCCAACCCTAGCTAGCTCCTGGTCGTGCGTGAGGTGAGAAGGGGAAAAGAACGAAGGGGAGAAGAAAAGAAACGAATCGGTACTTCTAAAGAGTGGCAGTGGGTAATTTTTGCGACGTCCGTTTGCCCCAACGCAGCAAAAGCAGGCGCCTGGCTGCTGTGAGATTTCTACGGTGGAAAGCAGCCTGCGGTGAGAAAAGTAGCTCAAGTTTCGACCTCTTTGGTTTGGATTCTACTTTTTTACAGCAGAACCAGCCTATGGAAGCAGAACCAAACGCACCCTAATTACATCCCTCTCCTACTTCATCTTGCCTCGTTCATACACCAATCCTGCCAAGTTTTTGTCCTTTTCAGTGAACGCTGGGGACTACAGCAGGTTACAACATATCTTTGATCTTTCGATAATAGCCTCATGATGTATGTCTAATTGTCTACTGTAACTTTGAGAAAATGTGTGGGATCATCAACCACCATTTCCCCACAATGAAGTATCGGTGAATGTCTTAATTATATAAAAACCCTTGTTTATTTGAGAGACGACCAGCAACCGTTAGATCCATTTGTGAGCGATCATGCAGGCGTAAACGCACGAGCAGAGGCCACATGTACCTATACCAAACCTGCCAACACTTCCATTCTGGAAGCTAGCTACGCTCCCCCATTTCCCAAAGATGCCCGGCTGCTAATACTCCCTCCCTTGGGAAAAAAAAAAGAAGAGGTGAAAACGATGGCGACGGGGTGGAGTAGCGTATTAATTTTGGCCGTCGCTGTCGGGTAGCAGCCTACCTAGCAGGTGTGAACAGATTAGTGTGACAGGAATAATCCTCCTCGATTCTTCTCGTCCTCGCTTCCACCTGGACGCCTTTCTGAGCCGGTTGCGCTCATACGGATGGATGAGGAGAACCTGGACGGCAGATCCACCTGGAATTCTAGATTGTTCTAGAATCTCCGTCCTGACGCTTTTCGAGGCCGTCCGGCGGAGCCCGGCCCGGTGCGGGACGACGTTGCCTCCCCAGCCCCCCACCCATCACGCATCCCGACGGCGCCGGCCGCGCCACGTGTTCCGCCTACCTGGAGGGAGCCAGCCAATGGGCAACCACCACCGAGGCCAGCGCGCATCGACCTCCCGGGCTCCCTCCCGTAAACTCGCTCCTCGAGGGTTAGCATCACTGGCAACTGGGTCCCGGATACTTCCAGGCCCGCGTGGCAGTCGCTCGACCGAGCACAGAGGCCAGGGCGGGCGCCGCGGTTTGTTCCTCCTCCGTAGCACGGAGGGGTAAGTATATTTTATTAATCCCCACCCGCTCCCACTCGTCTCCTCCCTCCCCAAATCCTCGTTGTCCTCTGCAATCGCCAGGCCCGCCGCGCAGGCAGACTCGACTGACTGGTCACTGGTAGGCTGGTAGCTCTCGATCGATCGGAGGCAGGCATGGCGTCCGGGAAGCACTTCAAGTACGTCATCCTCGGCGGCGGCGTCGCGGCGGTGCGTGCCCGCGCTCCTCCCTTCCCTGCGTTACGCCTCCCTGTCTTCCGATTAGTTTCCGTCCTTCCTTCCCCACCTTTTGGGGGTTTTGTCTCGTCGATTCTTCATGAGACCGATGGTTTCGTTCGTACTCGAAATTCACTGAGATTTTGCCGGGCGTGCCTGCTGTCACGCTCGTTTGTAACAAGCGATTTTCCGATTCTTTTCTTGTTCCATCTGAATGGTCTCTAGATCTCGTGCGCGGACTCGGTTTTGCTCAGCTTCCGGCCAAATTTTGCAGGGGTACGCGGCCCGGGAGTTCGCCAAGCAGGGAGTTCAGCCAGGAGAGCTCGCCATCATCTCCAAGGAGGCGGTATGTGCTCTCTCTCTCTCCACGGTCCTTGCCCTAATCCATCTGCCACAGCTTTTTTTAGCTTTCCCATGAGATATTCCTATTGAATGAGCGAAGTGGGTTCACACCTGCAATTGTTAGAGAGCTGAATACCAAATGTGCTCCACAGATGCAGCTGAACTGGTACATGATAAGATATTATTGTAGCTATCCAGCTAGGCATGGTGCCCTGTGCTGAAGTATATTTAGTAGTTGTCCTCGTGCCTTTACTAAATCATCACTTTGCATGTGTTATTTCCATAATAGTTGCTACTTTAAGCCACAGAACTCGCACTTGTTAGTATTATTATTATTAGTCATGCATGGACTTATTGTAAAATGTTGAAACTTGAAACCAGCCTTTTGCCTTCAGGTATTCCTATGAATACCTTATTGCTTACTGAAGTGCCTAATGTAGTGAACTGAGTCAACTGACTAGGCAATACTGAGCATAAGCACATGGCAAACACATAGGAACAGGGATGTTGCAGGAGAGAGTGCAAAATTACCTTGTCTTCCTCAATCCTTGGCCACATTTTCACAAGCACTAGTGATCACCTGGCCTCTTCTAGTTCTTTGTAACTGTTCTTGTTCGTTAATGCATAAACAACGCATCTCTAACCACAATTTGTTTGGCAGGTGGCTCCATACGAGCGTCCTGCCCTCAGCAAGGGTTACCTCTTCCCTCAGAGTATGTTCTTCAAACAATGTTTTCTTGCCTTTAATATCTGATCTACTCCACCACATGGGCTCATGCAAAATTCTGTTGTGTCTTCCTGTGAATAGATGCTGCAAGGCTCCCAGGATTTCATGTGTGTGTCGGAAGTGGTGGAGAGAGGCTATTGCCTGAATGGTACTCGGAGAAAGGTACAATTCAAAAATTCTCTTGCAGTGTTAAATCACATTTAAATGCTTTTGTTGTGACCGTTGGAGTTGTATCCTTCATTTTACGCTGTCCATCTGAACTTAGCTGCTGCCTGCTGGGCAGTCCTTTAAGGAGCATGCTTGATGGAACTTCAAATTTTCCAACCTAGCTTGTAAAGCTATCACCCACATCTAGTTCACTGTGTTGGCACCATATGAGGGTGCCCTGCTGGTTTACTCTTACAAATTTCCAGTTCGCTGATGAGAAATGTTCGTTTTATAGTATGATATGTTTGTTTGGCTTAATGTTCGTTTTTATCTTAGCTGTGCAGTGATTTAATTTTGTTACTATTGAAAGTCCAACCATGAATAGAAAATATGCTGGCCAGTTCAAACGTACTGCATGTCCAGGATTTTTTTGGTGCTTCAAACGTACTGCTATGTACTATTTAGGATACTGATCATATATATTATTACATCTGTTGGCAGGTATTGAGTTGATCCTCAGCACAGAAATTGTCAAAGCTGATCTTTCCACCAAGACTCTGACTAGCGCAGCTGGAGCAGCCTTTACATATGAGATCTTGCTGATTGCAACTGGATCCTTGGTATGTCTTTACTTCCTGTCTGTTTCTCATACTTTTTTCTGGTTATCTGTGGATGAAGGCCCAAAACGTTGCTCTCAGAAACTATTAAATTTTGTTCACTGAATACTCATAGTTACTGCTATTTTTCAACATAGTGAACCACACCTAATTCCACTTGCTTTTCAGGTCATCAAGCTCACTGATTTTGGCACCCAAGGAGCTGATTCTAACAACATTCTATACCTAAGGGAAATTGATGATGCTGACAAGCTGGTTGCAGCTATCCAGGCAAAGAAGGGTGGGAAGGCAGTGGTTGTGGGGGGAGGCTATATTGGACTTGAACTTAGTGCTGCACTGAAGATGAATGACTATGATGTCACTATGGTGTTTCCTGAACCTTGGTGCAGTAAGTGTCATCATTCACATATTGCTACCAATACTTTTCTAATACTACTTATTATGCATTAGAGAAATGGATAACACTTTGCTCTTGCGATTATGCTGTTGAATGAAATTATAGTGGCAAAAATTTTGACACTATGATCTGCTATGTCATTTCTTGTAGTGCCCCGGCTCTTCACTGCCGACATTGCTGCTTTCTACGAGGCTTACTATACTAACAAAGGGGTAAAGATTTTGAAGGGCACATTAGCTATTGGTTTTGATGCCAATGCCAATGGTGATGTATGTATAATTTCCAAACCTAATTCAATTGTAAAGTTCTATTTATAGATGCAAATATTTATTTGCTTTACCCTGTTTCCTTCTTACAGGTCACTGCAGTTAAGCTAAAGGATGGCACAGTACTTGAAGCTGATATTGTTGTTGTCGGTGTTGGAGGCAGACCATTGACTACTCTCTTCAAAGGTCAAGTAGCTGAGGAGAAAGGTGGAATCAAGGTTAATTAGCTTCTAACTTACCATTTTAACTTAGAGCAGTCACTGCAAAAAGTTTTATGGATGCTTCAATAAAAAAATGTGCCTATGATGATACTATTTTATTTTTTATGTTTTCTTGTTAAAAACAGCAATTATGCATGTTCTATCTTGTAATCAACAGCATGTTCCACATTTATTCCATCTTGGTTGCACTCCTTGGGTTATCCCTTTGATTAGTCAAACTTGTTTCTGTTCTGCTCACACCTTAATATCTGATGTGTCTGAAAATTTCATGCAGACTGATGCTTTCTTTGAAACAAGTGTTCCTGGAGTATATGCCATTGGTGATGTCGCTACCTTCCCCTTGAAGATGTACAATGAGTTGAGGAGAGTGGAACATGTTGACCATGCTAGGAAGTCTGCAGAGCAGGCTGTAAAGGTGAGGCGCTCCCACTTTTTTTAATCTCTGACTCGTGCTCGTATAAGATTTGTTAGAACTCAAACTATAATATTAACACATAAATAGACACACAAACGCTGGCGGCTTTCAGAGTTTCAGACCAGCCTGGTAGAGTTTCATCTGTTTAAAATTCTCTCCATGCTGTGCTGTACTGTTGTTTATTAGTATTTGGTAATATTGAAATATGCAAGAATAATGTGAATCTAGTTGGAATTGTGTGAGCTGTGATAGGCAGAATTCAGTTATGTCAGTTTATCTCCATTTCCAAGTCACCAACAAAATAGTAGGAAAGGATGCAGTTGCATTAAGAATAATGTGAACTTGTTTGGTTTTGTGTGAAACCTTCTCACATGGTGGGAAATGCCTGAATGTGGAGTTCCCCAACAAGCGTCATTCAGGCTTTGATTTTATCCATTCAGCATCTGAGCTGCTTGTGATATTATTGCATCTTCTTTCAGGCAATCAAGGGAAAGGAGTCCGGGGAGTCAGTTCCAGAGTATGACTACTTGCCATACTTCTACTCCCGATCATTCGATCTGGCGTGGCAGTTCTATGGTGACAACGTCGGCGAGACCATCCTATTCGGCGACAGCGACCCCACCTCCAGCAAGCCCAAATTCGGGTCGTACTGGATCAAGGACGGCAAGGTCTTGGGCGCCTTCCTGGAAGGCGGGTCACCGGACGAGAACAAGGCCATCGCCAAGGTGGCGAAAACCCAACCGACCGTCGCCAGCGTCGAGGAGCTCAAGAAGGAGGGCCTCCAGTTTGCCAGCAAGATCTGAGACCGCTCCCTGTTTCAGTGTTCCATGTACATCTCGCGTCATCATTTAGGTTGTTCCTGTGTTCACGGTGTGTTCTACGACAGATGTTGCCATGCGTACTTGACCGCATGACATTCGGTTTCTGATTGTGATGTCTGAACTACACATACACGCACACTTGCTGTACCACTTGATATTTGAATAAAGCCTGCAGCCTCAGGGTTCAACGAGCACAGGTAGCCGCCCTCTTGTTATATTCTCTCGTCGCTCGCTCGCTCGCGTCCTGGCAGGCACTGAAATGGCCGCGGCGGCCACCAGCTGCCTCGTTCTGTCGGCCAGTCTGACGCCCGCGGCGAGATCGAGGCGGCGGTGCTGGCACCGGCGGCGTCAGGTGCCACGGTGCGCCGCGGCGGCGGCGGCAGACGGGAGGACGGCGACGGTGCAGAGCAAGGCCGGGGACGCGCTGGAGGTGTGCCGGGTGGTGAACGGCATGTGGCAGGTGAGCGGCGCGTCGTGGGGCCGCGCGGAGCCGGCGGCGGCCGTGGACGCCATGCTCCGGTACGCCGACGGCGGCCTCGCCACGTTCGACATGGCGGACATATGTAAGGGGATTGTTGTAAGCCCCCGCGTCTCCCGTTCTGGATATGGCTGTCTCGGCGCCACGTTCGCGCGCCTTTCGCATTCCGGATTTTGCATATGTTTTTTTACTTTTCATATTCTCTCTAGAGAAAACCAGTCAGTTGAGCAACGCTCAGCTCCAATGTCAGAGATGTGGTATGGTAACATGCTTCCCTTCTCTTACCACCAATCAATTAACAGTTTATATTTTTTTTCTTCAGTTTTGCTAATTTTCTAGTCCTTGAAATAATCTGTTTTTCAATTAGGCATTGTATACTTCCATAAAAAAAACCACTTCATCAAAACATTAGAACTCGCAAAGATCTGGTAATCTCCTTTTTTAAAAACAAAAATCAAAACATTAGCATTGTCTACCTTTGTATCAACATCCAACCACTTTGGCTGATCCAGAAGTGTGACTGAGAAAATAAACTTGAAGCACATGAAAATTAGTGGCATAAGATTTCTTTTTCCGTTTTTGAAGAAACCACTACCAAGATCTTTTTTTTTTCACGGGGAGATATGAGCAGCCCAAACCCAATGCGAGGCCCAAGGGCCAACTGCGCCTTATCCCTTCTCCTCCTCCGTGGCGCGCGCGCTCGCACGCACGCAAGACCCATGTCGTCCGCCGCCGCGCGCGCCGTCTCGCCGGCAGCCGCGGCGCCGCCTCCCCTCCCGCGCCGTCTGAGGCCCGTGAGGTGCACGGGCGGCGCCGCGGCGACGGAGACGGTCACCGCGGGGCCGGCGAGGGTGGCGACCGTCAGCAACAGCGGGGACTCCCTGGCGATATGCCGGGTGCTCAACGGCATGTGGCAGACCAGCGGAGGGTGGGGCCGCATCGACCGCGACGCCGCTGTAGACGCCATGCTCGCGTACGCCGACGCCGGACTTACCACCTTCGACATGGCGGACCACTGTACTGGCCCTTTCCCTTCCCTTCTCTCGCCAACTCTCTGCGCGCCCTCTGCTGGGCATTCGCACAAACACCTAGTGTGCATGTTTTTTACTCTCCTACTCTATGATAAAGCAATACTATATTTAGTGCTGTCACATGTTCTGATCCCGGTTGCTTGTTGCCCAAATGCTGCACGTAGCTGAAACTGTTAACGCAACAGTGAGAAATTATTTTGTTTGAACTAGAAGCTTGTACAGTTTGTTCATAGGTCCTGTTCATACGCCTCAGAAAATAGGCAACGTTTTATTTACTTCTTTGAGCTGCAATTTCATTAGGTATTGAATGGGAGCTGAACTACAGCGGCTCCAATTAGCCCTTTAGGCTGAATCATGCTTTTATGTTCTGACATATAATTTAGGAGCCCCCATGTTTTCAATTTGACACTGACATATAATTGTTGTCCTGGCAGATGGGCCAGCAGAGGATTTGTATGGCATGTTCATCAATAGAGTCAGGCGGGAGCGCCCACCTGAGTTGCTTGAAGAAATCAAGGGGTGAGTGAGTAATTCCTTATGGTCTCTATGCCACTTGGATGCATCCTAGGCTTCTTAGCTGTTTTTCTGTTATATCTAATTGTTTCTGACTTAATCACGCAGGCTTACAAAGTGGGTACCGCCTCCCGTTAAGATGACAAGAAGTTACGTTGAGGATAATATCAATAGATCTAGGAAGAGGATGGATGTTGCTGCATTGGACATGTTGCAGTTCCACTGGTATGTTTGTTGCTCATAAAGTTACCATAACTGTCATAACATTTGAGTGCCATTTTCTGAGCATGCCATCTTCCATGCTAGAAGCCACTGCTGAAATTTGAAAATGAGTTTGCAAGTGAATTTGTAGTGCAGTTTTTGCAGGCAATTTTGCAATGGTATATCATTCAAAAAAGATTATTCATTAATATGTGATGTAATTGGATTAGAGTTGTCTCTTTTTCCAATTGCCATTGCTCTTAGTTGTACTGCATGAGATATCAATTTGAAGGACATTTGGAAGTAATGTTGAGTATTGATAATTCAGTACATCTTTCTGAGGTAAATGTGCTTATTTGGTACTAGAAACCCAAAACTTCAGAGATGCCAAGTTGATTTGAACCTGTGATACTCTGATAGTGTGGGTACTCCTTGAGGGATGCGGACGAACTTTATAATTTCTATGATATAACTACTGTCACAGCTGGTAATTCTGCTGACCTTATATCCTAAAATAAAATAGGTGGGATGACTCAAATCCTGGATATTTGGATGCACTAAAGCACATCACAGACCTGAAGGAGGAAGGTAAAACTCTAAATTCTAAACTTAAACCAGACACTAGCTCTTATTATTTATGCTCTCATGCCTTTCCAGTACGAATGGATTCTCACATAACATGTTTTTGGTTCTGAAAATTCTGAAGGCAAGATAAAGACTGTAGCTCTGACAAACTTCGATACAGACAGACTGCAAATAATTCTAGAAAACGAAATCCCAGTTGTGAGCAACCAGGTATATTTCTCCACCTCTATAGTCTATACGAAGGATTTCTTTTCGTCTGTTATTGTATGGCCCTCAGATAAGTGGGAGATGGTTGCGATTGTCAGGTTCAACATTCCATCGTTGATATGCGCCCTCAGCAAAGAATGGCAGAGCTTTGCCAGTTAACTGGAGTTAAACTTATAACGTCTGCTCCCTGCCTTCATACCTCTCTGCCTCTCTCTAAGTAGAACATACATTCAAAGTTTGAACCCACAATCCTTTGATGCAGGTATGGCACAGTGATGGGTGGTCTTTTGTCTGAAAAGTTTCTTGACACCAACGTATCGATACCTTTTGCTGGACCTCCTCTAAATACCCCATCTTTGCAGAAGTATAAGAGGGTGAGCACCTTGTATTGTTGTAGTTTTGGTCCCCTTTCCGTTTCTCGTCATCCTCATTCTTGAGGCTGTGACAGATGGTCGATGCTTGGGGTGGCTGGAGCCTGTTCCAGACTTTGCTGCAAACTTTAAAGAAGGTGTCATTGAAACATGGTGTTCCTATCGCAACTATTGCTGTGCGATACATACTGAACCAGGTATCCATATTACATCAAGCTGGCTTGAAGATTTTTCATGTCTCAATCTGTAGTATTCAACAACTCATGGCTTCTGTTATTATGATCTTTTTTTTTTTTGGTTTGGAGCAGACATCTGTTGCTGGTTCCATGGTAGGTGTGAGATTGGGACTCTCTGAGCACATCAAAGACACCAACTCCATATTCTCACTTGAATTGGATGAAGAGGACATGAACAGCATCACCGAAGTATCAAAGAAGGGCAGAAATTTGATGGATATTATTGGGGATTGTGGCGACGAGTACAGAGCTTAGTTGTTCATGCTGCTGCTTGGCTGATATACTTGTGCCCAATTTTCATAGCTCTGAATTTTTGTCTACCTTAAGTCTAGCGGCTCAGCACGCAGTTGAGGCAAGCCTTCTGCACCTGAATGTCTATTATTCGAGTCCCAGCATGTAACCTCCATGGAGGAAACCCCACCTATTAAACTGTAAATACACAACGATGCAGATGGCTAATGTATTGATTTGTTCATAGTCCTGTTTAGCGAGTACTGATTAGACCTATACAATAATACAATTATCATATGTTTTTACCTTCTCAACTGGATCTGGACTAGTCAACTGCCTGTGATCTGGTTTGACCTTCCGGTGAAAGTGAAAGTGAAACTGCACTGCACGTCTGCACCCGACATGCTGCTCCAATCATGTGATGAATGAGTGGAGTTGAGAGGAAATCCCAGCATGTGATGCAGGTTTGTGTGCCCTGATGAAGATACCATCGAGACCCACTTTTAAACAGAAAAGGAGGCGCAACAATCTTGTGAAGGTTCCATAGCTGTGGAGGCAGAGAGACAGGAAGAATCATAGTCTCACCGTCACCGAAAGCGCCGTTGCGGCCACCAACGTGCAAAACATCTCCCGAGCAAGCATGCATATCCTCATCTCGAACAACTGTCAGATCACACACCATTTTCAATGGAGACTTGACACATTTTTGTTGAGCTGCGTAGAGATATTACTCGTAGAGAACACTGATGTGGTTCAATATTTTACAACAACGTTTCAACTGCAGTATAAAAATGTTTCGCTAGCATGTCATGGATCAAGTTTCTAAAAAAAAAAGATGCTACAACATAGAATGTAAAAGATGTTTCTCCTCGCTAAGATTTTTGAGCGAACATTGAAGAAAAATATAAATTTGCTTCCCTGACATGTCACATGATTTTACAAGCAAAGGTTTTACAATACACTCTAGACCACGGTAAAAAAGTTAATGTTTTGCTCACATTATGGCATGGTATTTTAGGGCAAACATAAAAGAATTCACTGGGATATCGTGGATTTTTTTTATGTATGGTATGTTTGGTTTTGGACTAGGCATGTTTGGTTCACAGCCTAAGGTTACCACGACTAACCTTAGCGCATTTCCAGCTGTTTCCAAATACCAGCTAATAGTTCTCTCATGATTATTGGGAACGAAGTTTTTCTTTCCAATTCCTTAATAATCTAGTCTCAATCCAACTGCCGTATTGGAAGAGTGAGTCCCCCAACCCCCTAGCCCTAGGTTTGGTGAGTTGGGTTTGATTATTGACTTGTCTCAATAATTATTGAAAAAAAGAGAAAGATAAAAGGATCTACTGAAGCACTATGTTTACTGTTCCAATACAATAATTGGACTGGGGAATGGGGATCTGCGAGAGACGCTCTTAGGGTCCATTTGGTTGGGGAGCCAAGTTGAATGGAACGGTTCCATTCCAATTTCTGAGGATGGAGCCGTTCCATTCTACGTTTGGTAAGGAGAACGGAGCCGTTCCATTTTTTGTTTGGTTGGAGAATGCGTTAGAGTAGAACTGTTCCATTCTGTGTTTGGTTGGAGAGTCAGGTGAGTGAGGTTACCTCCTCCTTTACTGGGGTGAGGTTACCACCATAACACAATATGGAATATAAACTGAGTTTCAACATGACATAATATGCAACATAATTAACTGAGTTTCAACGTGACATAATATGCAATATAATTAACTGAGTTTGAACATAACATAATAAAAATCATGACATACATGATTTCAAATCAATCGAAATAACACATACATGAGTTCAAATCAACCGAAATAAAACATACATGAGTTCAAATCAACCGAAATAACACATACATGAGTTCAAATCAACCGAAATAACGCATACATGAGTTCAAATCAACCGAAATAACTAAACTAACAAACATAAGGGCAGCAGCCGCCATGACACAAACCATGACCCATAAGCTAGAAGTTCTCAGTCACGAAACTCGAAAACCACAATAGCTTCCAATCGGACGGTAGATTCATAAAAGCATGGGCATCATTGGGATGCCTAACCAAGTACTAATAGTATCGAGTCTTGTGGTGAAGCTCAAAACCTGGGAGACTGTCCACGCTTCGAACAAACCATGTGGTAAAGCACTGCTTGCTTGCGCTATTGCATTTGCTAGCGTCTGGGTGCCACACTGAAATACTTCAACCAAGCTATCGGTCTTTCTCCCGGTATTATCAATAGTCTTGGCTCTCTTAGCTGGTCTAGCTGATGAAGATATATCATCATTGATGACACTTTTATCAATATCATGGTTCAGCCCATCATTTTCTGCAGTGGCATCACCCCCATGGCTCACACCTTCACTTCTATCGGTCCCAATTGGGTCATTGGAGCTCTTTGCATACTGACCGGTAGCGACGCTATTGCCAAAAATTGTAGCTAGAAAACCATAGTATGGAAGAGGCTTGTTCAAATATTCATCATCAGCTTTATTTTTTGGATCCTAACAGCGAATGCAACACAAATTAAGTACAATATCCAGCGTATAGTGATATCAAATAGAAAAGGCAAGTGAAATTCGCACCGCCATATGTCCTTTGTAGTGGTCATGATCTAGGGAGACAATGAATTCATCTTCATCCCAAAGAGCAGCACTCAAATTCTTAAGATAGTTGATCCTAGCGTACTTCTTTTTCCATGTCTTCAAGTGATTACTAACTTGATCACCTGTTCTTGTGAGTTTAAAATGATCGTTGAGAGCCTTAGCACAAGCGTTGAGATGAACTTTCTTGAAGCCGGTAGAGGTCTTAGTGCCATCAGCTACACTATTAGTAAGAAAGGTGAGCACAAATGTGGACTGAGTTGGAGTCCATTGACACAGTCCACTAGCAGCTTTTGCACCGCTTGCCTCCGTGTCCATCCCCTACATTATAAATCATGACATCAAATACATTAAATTCAGGAAGATAGTTTGCCAAAGCACATGTCCATATTGCATCAAGTTTGCCAAAGTACATGTCCATATTTCGACGTCTTACAAGTGTACATGTTCATACGAATAAAAGATACATGTTCATACGAATAAAAGATACATGTCCATACAAGTGAAGGCACATTAAAAGAAATACATAACTATCATATATTGTTTGCATGATAGTCTGCCCACATGGCATTGGCAAGTTCCTGCCTGAAGTTAACCATAAAGGCTTGCTCTGCTGCTTGTCCATGAGAAGATGTATGATGATTAATGGTAGCCAATTCCTCACTCGCATCAATGATAAAGTCATCACCTCCATCTTGTATAACCTAGTTGTGAATAATACAACAAGCAACCACAATTTCTACTTGTATAGAGAAGGGAAAGAATGGTGTGGCATCATCAAGAATTTTAAATCTCCTCTTCAACGAACCAAATGCTCGCTCAACAGTGACTCTCAACGATGAGTGCCTATGATTGAATAATTCCTTCTCATTTTGCACAGGATTGTTGCCCCACTCGTTCAAGTGGTACCGAACACCACGAAAAGGGGGCAGAAATCCAGGTTTGGCTCTATATCCGGCATCAACTAGGTAGAACTTGCCTAGCATACAAGGGATATATGTGTGTAAGCTATGCTAGGTATTAAATTTCATAACTAAAATAATGAGCTACACAAGTTTTATTTTACCTTATGGAACACAAAGACCATTTTCCCTCTCTAAAGCATCCCGTAAGACTAGAGCATCATGGGCTGTCCCCTCCCAACCGGCCAACACAAATGTGAATCGAAGATTAAAATCTACAGCTGCCATGACATTTTGAGTAGGATAACTCTTTCTACCACGAAAGGAAGCCTCCTTGTGTTTAGGAACAGAGGCCCGCACGTGTGTGCCATCTGTTGCTCCAATACAATCCTATTATACAATTAGAATGGAAATAATATCAGAAATTACAATCTGAACTCCACCCTTAAAATGAAGGGGAGATAGGCCTCACACCTTAAAGTAAGGATCCCATCTTGGGTTTCCTGCAATTTTAGCTGGAGTTGATGTCGACGGTGGTGTAATGAAGTCGTTTCGTAGCTCTCCAATAGCGTGCATTACTTTGTTGAAATACCGACTAACAGTTTCACCGGACCTATCAAAATTGGTGCCAACTAACCTATTTCGAACATTGTGACCTACTGTGTTTAAAAATATTGCAACCTGCTGCTCAACACATAAATGTATGGTGTCTTGCAAAAGGCCCCGGTCCCTAAAAAGCTTACAAAATTGGAAAAAAGATGCTCTATTAAGTCTAAGCATATTGACACAAGTTACATCATTCTTCCATATCTTATTATTCAGATAATTAATTCTCATTCTATCCCTCTCCTGAATTGGAGCATAGGTAATTGGTTCTACAGATTCACGGCGTTTTCTTTTTCTAGATTGAATAATCATGGCCATCATTGAAAGTAACGTATACGCTGCAGCTGTGTAAATGAAAAGTTGCTGCTTCTTATCCATCTAAATTATACAGAAACAAGATAAAATCAATAAATTTTTAAGGCGTACCAAGTAATCACACAAAGCATATATTCAGTAAGACGTAACCTTCTACCTTCCGAGGCGTGCACGCTGCCTTCGTTCCTCAAGCCAAATTGGTGCCAACATCTATGGCCAAGACAGGGCGTGGGGGCCGGGGGGGGGGGGAGGGGGCTCCAGGGGCGGCGCCGCTGCGGTTCCAGGGCTCGCGGGGGGAGGGGGTGCTCCAGGGGCGGCGCCGCTGCGGGGGGGGGGGGGGGGGGGCGGGCTCCAGGGGGCGGCGCCCGGGGGGGGGGCCTCCAGGCCGGCGGCAGATCCGCCCGGGGGGGGGGCGCACGGTGCGAGAGCGAGGGGGGGGGAGGGGGGCTCCAGGGGGCATCGCGGGGGGGGGGGGGGGCCTCCAGGCTGGCGGCAGATCCGCCCCGGGGGGGGGGGGTGCCGGGCAGGGGCTGGCGCGCCGCGCGGCGGAGGGAAGCGAGAGGCCGGTCGCTCACCTGCAGAGGGGAGAGGAGCGGGCGGTGATGGGCAGCGGGACTCGAGCGTGCATGGGAGGCGAGCGCTCGCGTCCGCTCGTTTTTACCGAGCGGGCTCGTTCCGGATCTACGGGGAATATTCCCCTGCGGGAGCGGTTCCGCTCCACGGTCCTTCAACCAAACGCGTGCACAAATGGAACCGCTCCGCTCCGTTCACCCTCATTCCGCCAACCAAACACACCCTTAGGCAACCATAATTTTTCTAGTCAGTGTTTGGTTCCTGTCACAACATAATATGTCTAATCTTTAATCAATTTTCTCACTTCCCATAACTAAATTATCTTGGGCATATACTAAATCATCTACAAATTTCTAGTCATTGTTTGTCATACACTAAATTGACTAGAAAAGTTGTGACTATCTAAGGTTAGTCGGAAAAAACCTAGGTATAAAAAGGCATTAAGAAGTGCCACTCATATCCTAAAGATGGCATTCTTTTTCAAAATGCCAAGTATTTTGGCACAGTATTGTTTAAGTGGTACATTTGGCTACTTTTAGGATAAACATTAAACTATAGCCTAAAAACAATTCTTTGGCATATGATGGAACAACTTTAAAAGGCAAACAATAAATTATGGAATAAAAAATTCTACTAGCATATAGCTGATTAAATATTTTAAGGCATCCTTTAAAGCACTACATAAAACTTTTTGCTGGAACATCGCGCTAATTTATTGTTCTTTTATGGCAAACTTTAAATCAAGGAACAAAAATATCTATTACAGATAAATAAACATCACGCTACATCACGAAAAACTCCCACTACCATTACAAACCTTATCTTTCACCGTAAATCATTAACTATAGGACAACTACACTTCACGAGTATAACGTAGGCGCGGTGATGCAAAAGAAGTTAGTCTAAACACAGAACCATCCAAAAACAAAATTCGCCAAATAGGGAAATCAGCCAACGGCTTTTTTTCCTTCCATGCTGTGGTAGCCGTACACGTGTACAGCTGCGTCGAACCGATGGCCCCCAAAAACTGCGACCCTGAAACAAAAAAGGAAAATTAGGAGAGGGAAAAAGGGGAAAGGAACCAGGAGAAGGAAAGCCCAAGCCACCAACGCAACGCGGCAGCAGGAAGGCAAGAGGAATCGAGGCCACCACCACCACCGCCGTGCAGGGGCGGCCGGGCTCGCCGTGGCCACACCTTGCGGCGCTCGCGAATCCAATCCTCCGCCCCCCACTCCTCACCGGCGCGCGCGTTTATAAATATAGATTCACCGGTCGCGATCGCCGCCCCGGATCGGATTCAACTCACCTACCCTCCCACCCCCTCAATCCCGAGCTCCGCCTGCTTCCTACGCTACCGCGGCCGACTCCGACCTCCCCGCTCCTCGAGCAAGCTGCCATGGCGGCCGCCGCGCTGAGGGAGCAGCTCAACGCCCTCCTCGCCTCCATGTTCGCCTCGGTGAGCCCTCTCCGCGCTCCCGTGCTGTTCGATCGGATTGGGCGTTCCGGAGCCGAAGGATTTAGTGAGTTTTTTTTTAAAGAAGTTCTTTTGTCCGTTGCGGTTGCGGTGCAGGGTCTGGTGGACGAGCAGTTCCAGCAGCTGCAGATGCTGCAGGACGACGGGAGCACCCCGGGATTCGTCGCCGAGGTCGTCACCCTCTTCTGCGACGACGCCGACAGGATCATCTCCGAGCTCGCCGCCCTGCTGTACGCCCTCTTCGCCCCTGATTGCTACTAGTATTGTTGCTGCTGCTGCTGGCAATTCCTTCGTCCCGTGCTATGGAGTATCGATTGATTGATCTGTCCTGGTCTGGGATTTGCGTCTGCGTGTAGGGAGCAACCCGTCGTGGACTTTGATAAGGTGGACGCCTACGTGCATCAGCTAAAAGGGAGCAGCGCCAGGTGATCACCCCACGCCTGATTTTGGTTTCAATTTCTGCGCACCTTTTCTGTTTTAGTGACGCTATTGGGGTGGGCTCACTCCGTGCTAGGTGTTGGTGATGTAGACTAGTAGGCATGTGGTTTTGACTCTGCCTGCCGTATTTAGGTGCTTAGAGTAGGCTTCCTGTTTTTATCGTCTGTGCCATCATAGGTCAATGGTTAGGAGGATCCTAGAACTGTATGCAACATTTTGCAGTGGAATTCTGAATATTCTTGACACTGCCCATATTACAGCTGTGCAAGTAAATGGTGATATCAAATTTGTCGTCTTGTGAGCTTTTCTGAAACTATTGTTTTGCTATGATAAGCTATAGAAATGGTAGTTTCACCAACTGAAATACGACGACAGTGACAATAGGATATCTTAAATATTGATTGCTTGTCGCGGTAGACCATTTCAATTTTTTTTGCCTTTTGGGAACTAGGAGTCTACTTGAATGTTGAGCTTTTGTTGTAGATTGGTTCACGGAGCACTGGATCATATCACAAACCTCCTGATATAAACTCTGTACTCTACTTATCAAGCCCAGAGCCTCATCTTCAGTGGTCATGTGCTTACCAGATGAACTAGCAGTAGTCGTTGATTGTCACATTTATGACATGCTTTAGACAAATGCTTATTGTGCTTGCCCAGAACTGTTGCCCATACTTATTAGTAATTGCCCTAGCACTGCTAACCATTGGTTACTACCCTACTAAGTTTGTCAAGATGTCATCATGCTGCAGAGTTGAACACTGAGGTTAAAACATATCTTTTTGTTATTCAGTGGTCGCTTCCAATGCTATAAATATGATGCTTTTCAGCATCCTTTTTAACTGAATCAGTTTGATGGTGTTTTGCTGATCTGTCCTTTTTTGGCCTATTTCAGTATTGGTGCTCAGAAAGTGAAGTTTACTTGCATGCAGTTCCGTCAGTTATGTCAGGACAAGAACAGAGACGGGTCAGTATTCAGTAATAGTAGATGTCATACCATGACTTTGGTCCCCATTTTATTTTTTAATTTTTCATATATTCAGTGACTAAATACTGAGATGGATTGAGTTTTTCTTTATCAAGTTAGAATAGAAACTTCTGATACATTTCAGTTAACTATTCAAGCTCTGCAATTTTACTGAATCTGGTGCGTTTGCATAATTTCAGGTGCATCATGGCATTAGCCGTTGTGAGAAATGAGTTCTATGATCTGCGCAACAAGTTCCAGACTATGCTTCAGGTAGTTCCATAGTGCTTACATGGCCTCTTGAATTTTGTATGGAAGAACTGTTTGGTTTCTGAAGCATTTACTTGTGTCTTTTGGTGGTCTCTTAAAATTATACCTGTCTAGTGAATGTTTCTGTGTTCATTTTCTATTCATGCTTACATGAATACATGGTAAAGTACCAAGTGGCAAGAAACCGTTTGATTTCTAGGTTTAAATTGAATTTGTGCTAGTTATCTCATCAATAAGATAATAGCAGCTAGTTTTCGCTCATGTTTGATTTGTGAAACTATGTAAGTTCATGCCCATAGACAGCTTTATCAGCACACCCTGTTTTAGCATTATTGACCTACTGTCATCTTTTGGTGCAGCTTGAGCAGCAAATCCAGGCTCAACAATAAATTGAAGAAGAAAGAGTGTAGTTGCATGTGATCTCTCATGATAAGTGTATCTCTGGAGATGTAGACCATGTTCATTGTTCGCTGGATTCCTGCAATGCGTGTGCAATCATTGACATTGAGGTCTTAATGCTTACAAAACTTTGGCTCACAAACCTGTAACTGTTAGCGGCAACAACGACTGCCTAGCGTTGTGCCTCTGTTGCTCTAGCCTGTTTGTGTTGGATTGCCATCGTATGCAAACTTTTACTGGGTGCCTGGTAACTCAGCTAGCGGATTTCTTGCTTTTGGAAATGGATGCCGGTGTATGATTCATCAGTACCGCAACATGCTATCTGAGTAACTGAAGTTGTGAAGTCTTTGCTGGTTGTGCTGTTATGAATAGGCTTGTGTGATGGATCTGCAATCTCGGGGATGCTGTTAGATTCACCAGAGTCACTTTGTTTTCATTTAGCTGGGATCCACTTAGCATGCAGAGAGGTTCTGAATCAGAGTTCCTAGCTGTTGTTTCTAGGGTATTATGGACGTTTTCAGTTTTTGCTGGGATACCCGTGTCAGTGAAGTGTGTTTTTCACTGAGCTGGACGCCCGCACCTTTGTTGGTTGTCCGATTTCAAGTAGTATTTCACCGGAATCAGATCCGTGAACAGTCAGCGCCTGTATGGGGATAGCACTGGTTCATTGTATGATGCTGCAATCAAAATGATATCTAGTCGAAGCCAATTTGACTGATACCATATGCATATATAATGATCAGAACTTCAGAAGCCATGTGCTGCCGGGAACTAATGGCGAGGAGACAGGTAATTGGTACGCAGAACCATAAGAGTTTTTTTTTAGATTAGAATCATAAGGATATTGTTATCTGGTAGATAGGAAAAACAACTAAATAATCGATTTGATCCATGCCAGCACGATGCTTGCAGCGCAGTTTGGTGGCCTATCTGGATGGGCCCACTAGTTGTTCCCGTTTCCTGCTTGAACATATAGCATCGTTGTCATTCTTGGGTTAGGTCTTCAGAGGTTCAGCTGGATTTTTTTATTGTTTTAAATCGCATTCCGTTGAAGGTCTTGCTGTGCATCAGCATTTGCTTATTTATTTATCTGTATAGTTTGTTGGATTTCCCTTATTAATTGGAAATTTGTTGCTCGCTCATGATCCCTACATTTCTTTTGGTAAAATAGACGTATTGATAATTCAACTTTGTCCTGAGATAAGTTGGGGGACAAAGGGCCTACTTGTTGGATGCTAAAATATTGGCATGCCAAAATGTGCGCATGCCAAATTTTTTTAGCAAAATCTTGGCAAGTTTGTAATAGCACTTGGTCAGATGGGTTGCTTCATGCCCTTCAACCAAATGAGTGCCAAAATTTATGAGTTTGCTCACACTTTAGCATGCCAACATTTTGAAAGCGAACCAATCAGACCCTAAATTAGCTTTTTTGAAAGTTGAGGACTAACTTAACCCTCGGACTAAAGTTAAGGGACCAATCATCTATTTTGCTATTTCTTTTCTACTTGTGCTTAGAGAGCCAGGTTACAGCACTACCATGCACGCGGTGTCAGCAGGTTGAAGGCACAAAACCGGGGCACAGTTGGGAAAGGAGAAGTACGCCATCAGGGATGCATAGTGTAAATTTATTGTTTTGCAAGAGATAGTGGGGCCCAGAGGGCGGCGGCAGACTCTAGAGCTGAGTCTTGCTTGTATCGGTAAGAACAAAAAAAAAAAACTATCGAGAAGAAGCTTCATCTTCTTTTCTTTAAGACTATGGCCATGTTTAGCAGAGCTCTACCACCAATGATTCTGTTGATATTTTTGAGCTGGATACTTGTAGCTTCAAGAAAAACTGGATCTGAAACTGGACGTAGATCGTGAGCATTTAGATAAGTCATTTTGTCTTTAATTTCAATTAAATGCATAAACACCTAAACCATTTTAATTTATGCTACAAACTATAGATCCAACCTAAATCTTGGAGCAGGAGTTATGCCCATCTCACTCGCTTGGATCTGTGAAAGATACTACTAATTCAGACTTGCCTACTGAAATATTGGATTTGTAGCTCCAAGAAACATTGAATCATGGAGGTGGACCTATGCCTCTCTCTTTCGCTTAGACATGTGGAAGATGCTGCTAATTCAGATTCGCCAACTGAAATAACACAGGTTCTACAGCAAAGATGTTTTCGGCGAGCCTGAAGCTTTGTCACTCCCATAAAACTCAACTGACACGAGAGATCATCTGGGCAGACATGGCAGCAGGTATACTAGAACAAACAATGAATACATTGTGGTTGACAGAAAAATACACATATAATTATAATTAGGTCATCGTTCATCAAGAGGAAGCGAAAGTTTCCCCGACGAGTTGGGCTTGCATCGAAGCCCATATTTATCACGCCCATAAATCGTCGGATACGGCCTGGACCGCGTCGTCGCTGCAAATGCGAGTCGGCGCGCCATGATCTCTCAACTCTCAGCTGGTCTCCTCCTGCAGTCCTGCTGGCTGGCAACTCCAACTGCATCCGCCGTGTAGCCGGGGACCCGGGGTCTCATCAGCTCCATGGATTGACGGAGGCGAGGTCTGGTCAGTGATCGCCGCCGACCCTTCGTTCACGCCACCGTGAGCCTGGGAAGCTGATGATGCACATGCCAGACACGCACAAGCATGTTGCCCGAGCTGACCTGCAAGCTCTGCGTTGGCATCTCGTTGGTTGGTCTAACATGACAGATGACTTGATGAAACTGTCTTACTGACTGACTGACGACAGACGGATTACGACTTCCTCCCATGCTCATCTACTCCTCATGACTCTCGAGGAGTCAAGAGCAATAGCGTGTGTTGTTTAGTACAGAGCGTGTGTTGTTTAGTACAGATCCTGTGGCTGATCTTGGTGCCACCTCCGTTTTTCCTTTCCCATGGACAAGCGATTGGACTGCGATTCACGGCTTGGCCTCTTTGTGATCCTTGAGGCAGACGATTCCTTGCATGTAGCATGGGATCTCTGCCTCTATTGGCCTGCACGCATCATCAGGATGTTCTTAGAGAGGAAAAGGCTTGAGGCAGACGAGTGAAGAACACTGTCTGTCTGAATGAGATATTCTCGTGTTTCAGCCTATATATATGTCAGGTACGTAAGGGATGAGCTATGCTTATAACGCTGTAGTGGCTCGTGCAATAACATGTTTCAGGAAGTGAGATCAAGACTGCAACTCACCAGCAAATCATATAGTTTGCGCTATGTATCTAGATATACATATATATCTAGATAAATGGCAAAAACTATACACCTAGAAATACCGAAACGATATGTAATTTGAAACGGAAAGAGTACATCAGATGATGCTACCTTAGTTGACAGAGTCCGCAGCGGTCTAAGGCCAGGGATGCCCACAACCGACCAAGCAAGGCGTCAAACCTAGTTCAACTCAGGACTAAATCGACGGGTGAGAATTGTTCACATCTTATAAGATAGCTTCTCCGACGCTCATTTCAGGTCTGTGACTAAACCCAACACACGATCCGTTCCATGCTCCCAAGGGAAGAGCGGAAAGGGACCACGCATGGTGCATTCAAAAGTTGCGGCGGCTAACTCGCTGTCAGCTCCATTATTCCAGCCACTTTATTAATCCATACTTGCCTGATTGTCTTTCTCTCCCCCAAAAAATATAAACAATAATCATACTTGGTATATAATATTAATGCGCTGTTATAGCAAGGAAATATACACAGATGCTCTTGGCCAGGGGAACAAATTGAATCAAAAAATTGTCTATATCTCTGGAAGTTTGGATCCTGAAAAAAAGAACCGAACCGGTTCCTCTGCAGAGGGACTCGCACTGACGGGCACGTCTGTCGGACGAGTTCCCTGCAGTACTGCAGAGTAGGCTTGTCCGAAAAAAGATACCAGCAGGCATCTTCCTCGCTCCCATTCATCTGGTAGATGCAGTTCTTGTTGAAGCAATGTTCTACTCCAAATATACGTTAATTTAAAGGGAACAAATATATACTAGGTGACCTACTTGCTCATGAATCACCAAGTCAATCCAAGCGTGTGGCGTGGTGTTCTAGTTGATGCCACTAGCTAGCTCACCCGGCCCATGCTCTAGCATGTATTAGCTTACCAAACATGTACCCTGGGGATTCTGCCTGTCAGAGTCCAGAACCCCTACGGATCACGCATCCTGAATTATTATCCACGTATGATAAAGAAGGGAAAGGAACGGAATGCAACGCAGTGGTTAGGATTTAGCTTCTGAAAGCTGTACTGGCTTGGCGTATAAGACAATAACGAGCAGACAAAAATACTGTCAAGGATTAGCAGAGAGGGCAGATGTTTGTCAACCAGTATCCAATCTACCCTTTTCTTTTCTCATTTATCTATTGGGAAACGTCCATCTTCTAGTCCTGTGTATCCTACCTCATGGTAGTCATGTCTCAGCTGATCACTAGCCTCTGTTACGTTACGAACAGCTTGTTCAGGTGTGTCAAAGCACTATGATCTCTTTCTTCAGTTGCCAAGCTTAACCTGACTATTAATGGTATCTTGATTTGTACAGTGAAGATTAATTTGCTTTCAAGTGCTTACTATTATCTTCTCCTGACTGACGGGGGTAATCCTCTGAGCCCAGTGCATTGTCGATCCCTTGCAGTAAAGTCCATGATGCCATTGCTATGCTAATTATAGATTACGTGCACTCAAACCCCCCAAAGACTCGCGCACCTTGGTGGCTGGCTTGTGTATAAATATCCACGCTCAGGAGCCTCTTTCGGTGTGGTGTGCCTCTCACACTTGAACCTTGTCTAGCACCAACTAGTCCTAGCTAGCTTTCTCCCTTCCTGCTTTCTCTCTCTGATCCCTCTCTCATACACAAAGCCAGAAATACACAACACAGACTGAAAAGATGGTTGGAACAATGGAGGAAGCAAGGATCCCCGGGTACTTCAAGAACAAGGGCATCCTCATCACTGGCTCAACGGGCTTCCTTGGAAAGAGTAAGCATGCTGCATGCCTCTCTTGTCTCGCTGAACGAACTAATGGAAACTTCGGCAGCTGTTGCATGCATTGTGCTCACCTTCACCTGATCTTCTTGTGCCTTGTCCTGCCTCGCTGCAGTACTGGTGGAGAAGATACTGAGGGTCCAGCCGGACGTCAAGAGGATCTACCTCCCGGTGCGAGCGCCGGACGCGGAATCGGCCAAGAAACGGGTGGAGACTGAGGTGAGTTCAATCACTTTTAGTAACAGCAGCATCTTCTGTTCTAGTACTAGTTGTTTTTTATTTTGGATTCTTTCACCTGATCTTCAAGTAAGTATTCGTTAAGAATCAGTGGCACGCATGGGCCTAATTAAGTAAGTTAATGTCGGAAAGAGCCTGAAACATTCTTCAGACAAAGTAGCAGACTTGCAAGTCCCTCCCTTTTTTGCTGTGCTCTACGGTTCGCTTATTTGTTTAACCCTCACACAAAGAAGGGAGGTATATCCTACAACATTCCCATTCACTGCGACAGTACTAAGGTACCATGGTACTTGGCGAAATGTAAAAGCTATTACTACAGACTGTCCCTAATCAAGACTCGGACCAGTTGCATGCCATAGGTGTAGGTTGATTACATTCTTTAAAAAGTGGTCTTCAGGATTTCAACTTGCGCCCTGATCTGTCCAGGGATCCTTGAACGGTTCATCCCGTTCTGATGACAACTATCGTTGTCTAAGTTCATCTCTCTATCTTTTTCCGGTGATTGAATTTTGATAGTCTGCTGCAACAACAATTACTAAAAATATAAAAAAGTAGTTATTGGTAATAGAAAGAGAGTATATTTTAGGTGTGAGGTACGAGTAATATGTCAGAGATGCTCGCTCCTCAACTCTGTAATCAAGCATGAAACAGGCAGGGTAGGGTGCCGGAAGAACGAAAAGATCTGCAGGCAAGGCAAGGGCCCCTGCAGCTTGCAGTAGCGAGTAGATCTGAATTCTGAAGCCTGCATGCTTCGGAGCCGAGAGGGCCTTTTGCAGGTGCAGGCCTGCAGCACGTTACACACCTCGTATTCGTGTTTAGGCTACCTGCTAGGAGTTATTGCGTAGCATGCGAATACGGCAGCTGCTGGTAGGTCTGGTCAGGAGCAAGGAGTAATTGCCATCGGCACTTGTACTGCCCGGCTCAGTATGCTGTGTGCAGCATCATGCCATGCCATGCCACTGGTCGCTGCTTGATGCATGCCGGGAAACGGTGTGCTGGGCTGGGTGAAGTCGTCCCCGGTTTTGCGTCGTCTCAGCATAATACAAGTCCCTAGAGGCCTGACTGAACATTGCAGTACCTACTGGCTACTGTTAATGGTCCTATATGAAAGGGATTCAGGCAGTGCCATTTGCCAAAGACACAATCTTGGTGTTAATTTTACTCCCTTTTTTTTAATGTTCAGGCAGCAACCTTGAACTTTCTATCCCCCATCATCTTTCTCTCCCCATCATCTTCCTCCTCCTTTTACTCCAAGGCTAACTATGTTCTACAGTAACCCGGAGCCATGAAAAAACAAGGCGGCCAAAAAAGAATGCCTACTGGAGGAACTGTTATTCTACTGTACAAAGAAGGACGACGATGGGGAGAGAAAGTTCATAGGGACCCTAGCGGCAAAAACTCCATGCTGGATCAGTAAGATGGCTCCAGCGTGGTCCATCAGATCTATCTCTGCACATAATCGTTGCACTGGCAATCTTCAGTTTTCACACACCTAGACCTACTAGCTCACCAAGAATCTCCTTTCTCCTACACACCAAGATGGCAAGATCGCCACAGAGAAGGGACCCATCTGCAGGACACGGCACCCACCCCTGCAGATCTCCCGGCACAGCCGCGCATTACTGGGCCTGAGCCGCACGCAATGCCGTGTGCAAGATCCATCTCTCCACCTAGGGGCCCATGGAAGTCCAAATGATCCACCCTATATGAGCTCGCCATCATCATCGAAGAATTTGGGTAGACAAGAATGAGACATGCGTTTAATCACCAGAGGCGTCATGCCATGGACCAGCGGAAACATGCCTTCTGCCGATGTGATGCGACCCACACATGTAATTAGGGGGACCTAACCATTTCATTGATAGGCTGAAACATTAGAAGTTCAACGAACTTTTATTAGAAAAAAAAATTTGCTGCTGCTGCTGAGGAAAAAAAATTGCTGAAATTGATTGGCATATGCGTTGGTTCATGGTTGATGCAGGTGATCGGGAAGGAGCTGTTTGGGCTCCTGCGGGAGACGCACGGCAAGGGGTTCCAGTCCTTCGTCGACGAGAAGGTCGTCCCGCTGGCCGGCGACATCATCCACGAGAACTTCGGCGTGGAGGGAGCCCAGCTGGCGCAGATGACCCAGGAGATCAACGCCATCGTCAACGGAGCCGCCACCACCAACTTCTACGAGAGGTCGGCCGGCTGGCCATCGGTTCTCTTCTTCTGAAAATTAGCACACTGAAAATGGCGTCTGAACTCTGCAATGTGTGCAGGTACGACGTGGCCCTGGACGTGAACGTGATGGGAGTGAAGCACATGTGCCAGCTGGCCAGGCAGTGCCCCAACCTCGAGGTCATCCTCCATGTCTCCACTGGTAAAGAAGTTCCTGATTCTTAGCAATTGTTAATATAAGCATTAAGCTGTAAGTACATTTCTGTGTTTAGTTACTGACTGAAACTGCAATGCATGGCAGCTTACGTTGTTGGGGAGAGGCAAGGCGTGATCCAGGAGCTGCCGTTCAAGCACGGCGAGACCCTGCGTGAGGACGACGCCGAGCTGCGGCTGGACGTCGACGCCGAGCTCCGGCTGGCCAGGGACTACCAGCGGCAGCTCGCCGGCGACGACGCGGAGCAGAAGAACGAGAGGAAGGCCATGAAGGAGCTCGGCCTCGCCAGGTAATTAACTAATCTTTGATTTCGAATTTAAACTGTGTGTGAATACAATCTGAATGGGGATCAATTGATGTGCAAATCAAATTGAAAAAAAAATGTGCTGCAGGGCCCGGGAGTTCGGGTGGCCCAACACGTACGTGTTCACCAAGGCGCTGGGGGAGATGACGCTGGCGCAGGAGCTCGCCGGCGGCGGCGTGCCCGTGGCGATCGTGCGGCCCAGCATCATCACCAGCATCCAGAAGGACCCGCTGCCGGGGTGGATCGAGGGGACCAGGACCATCGACGCCATCCTCATCGGCTACGCCAAGCAGAACCTCTCCTGCTTCCTCGCCGACCTCGACCTCACCATGGACGTCGTAAGCCTACTTCAAGCTCCTAACTGCTCATCACCCACCTTGCTACACTAGCTAGCAGTAGACAGCTACTGCTAGGAGCATGCCCTAGTAGTCTTGCTTGCTCTAGGTAGGACGGTGTAGGTCGACGACGCGTCAGTGCGTCACGCATCTCAACACTTGCGATCGATCGAGCACATTGAAGCCACTGCACCAACCAACCACACCCACCAGTTTGGTGATCTAAATGCTTCGCCGATTAAGTGCGCCGCCGGCTTTCATGACATGGGTTGCTGGCATGCAAATCGGAGTAGTACGTTAAGTACAAACAGTATACGAAAGCAACATTGGACAAGTTCTGATCGAATATGAATCTGAATTTCAGTTAATTTTCGTACGAAAAATACTCTATAAAGAATTTCCTGCAATGTGTGTGACGCAGATCCCCGGGGACATGGTGGTGAACGCGATGATGGCCGCGGTGGCGGCGCACGCCTCGCCGCCGGCGAGCCAGCGGCGGCCGGCGCCGGCGCATCCGGCGGTGTACCACGCGACGTCGTCCCTCCGGAACCCGGCGCCGTACGCGGTGCTGTACCGGACGGGGATCCGCTACTTCAGCGCGCACCCGCGGGTGGGCGCCGACGGGCGGCCCGTGCGCGCCCGGTCGGTGCACTTCTTCGCGACGGTGGCCGGCTTCACGGCGTACATGGTGGTACGGTACCGGCTGCCGCTGGAGCTGCTGGGGCTGCTGAACCTGCTGCTGTGCGGCCTCCTCTCGAGGCTCTGCGACGAGCTCCGCCGCAAGTACGCCTTCGTGATGCGCCTCGTCGACCTCTACGGGCCCTTCGCGCTCTTCCGGGGCGTCTTCGACGACGCTAACGTGGAGAAGCTCAGGCTGGCAATGGCGCCCGCCGACCGCGCCGCCTTCAACTTCGACCCAAAGACCGTCGACTGGGACGACTACTTCTACAGGATCCACATCCCCGGCGTCATGAAGTACGTGCTCAAGTGAATTGACGCCAAGCCAAGCAATGAAGGAGACGAGTTGGAATCGTGTGAGCTTGTACATCCCATTCATCGAGTCCCATGCCATTCAGCGAAGAAGAAATGATCGGTGATCTTGCATGGACGATGAGGGAGACATTGATGGAAATGCATCCAGTCAGCAGCTAGCTTGGACTTCTAATTATGATTTAGCTGGTTATTATTATATTTGATATATAATAGACAATGGTGTCCGGTACTACTAGTAGGCATCCTGCCCTCATCTCGGTTATTTGTTGGTTAATTATAATTAAGCGGGCTGGATTACTATTGCAGACCTTCATAAGCTATAACATTCTTGTATGTTTCTTGGCAATCAGGTCAGATCTACCACCGGCCTCGTCTTATGAAATACTTCTTTCATCCCAAATCAAATTATCAGTCGTTTTAATTTTTCTAACTATGCATCTAGATATGTATTATATCTAGATACATAACAAAATTAATGTATCTAGAAAAGCTAAAATAAAAATAATAATTTAGGATGGAGGGAATATGTGCAATACTACCATAGCTCGACAAACTAAGCATATACACCGTTAAATGTGTGTAAACACTTTTCCGGAATATGGAAGCCACACCACAAAAGTATCTTTCTAAATTCATAGTTGCCACAATTTATCCTGAACGTAGTATATTTATAAGTGTGGTATAGTATATATAGCAGTTGATGTTGTATTCATCTTCTTACATCATCAGTTAGCGCACTGATCAAGTGCCCGAATTTGCAAGAGGCCCAGCCCAGTGCAGACATTAAGATAAATTTAGCCCTTGGGCACATGCTTTGATGTTAGTAACCATAAGATCTGCTTTTAGATTATCCATGAAGATCAGGAGAGAAACACACAAAGTTCGGTAATTTCATGCAGTGCACGAAATCTCGGAGCACACTCGGTGATCAGAATCATGTGGAAGCTAGGATCATTGGTCAATTTTGTTAGGCTTGGGCCGCATGCATTTTTACAGACCTGATTGAAATAGGCCAGGCCTGGCCCGGCCCGGCCCAGTACAGCCCTCCCATGAGCACACCGCCATCGCCCTGTCCTCTGTCACTGTGTCACTTTTGCCGTCCTCCGATTATCAGCTAGCTTATGCCTCATCCGCTGGGATGAATTCATCCCACAAATTTGTTTTTGTGTTTTTCGTGTCGCCAGAACAAAAAATCTAGGGCCGGCAATTTACTGTCCCCTCACAGAAGAAGCAGAACAAACAAAAGAGGGATGGACCAGGTCAGTCAGGCTGTCTCTCTGCAATGTGAGCAACCAGTTGCTGTTGCAGTACAAAACAAAAAAAAAGAGAGATCTAGCAATTGCAGATTCTATGCATTGGTAATTTTCTTGACAGTTTCAGTTGCAATTTGCAAATGCTGAATTCAAACGTTGGTCTGGATAACAAACATGCCAACTTTTTTTCTCTGGATTATGAATAAACCAACTTGATTTGGCTGTGAAAAGGTAGCAGAACAGTACCGAATTTTGCAGATGCGGTTACAGTCATCACCGGATCGGATGTACCCTATGCAAAGTACTAATATCAAAGCATGGCACTTGATACACACATGGACACATGGTATGGTATTCGATAGGAGACCTAGAAGAAGGAAAAAGGCCAAAAGGTGAAATTAAATTCCTGACACGTCTTTGCCTTTACTTTACGCTTTTCGTTTGAGTTCAATTTTTCACTCGAATTCGTTTTCGTGTTTTTGTTTGTTTTTGTTTTTTTCCCCTTTCTCATCGTCACACGAACAGGACGAACACCGCCGCCGTGTTCTTCGCCACCGCCGCCGCCGCCGCCGGTTCTCGCCCGAACCATTACTCCTCCGAGCTTCTCTACTATACGGCCTGCCCGATTCGCCCCCTCGCGTCCCGATACCAGTCGTCCCCCGGCTAGGGTTTTCGCCGAGGATTTCTAGGGTTTTGAGCATGGCCTCGTCGATTTGGGGCTGCGACGGGCGGTGAGTGTAGTCTTGTCTGCCTGGGGGGTGGGAGGAGATGATTACCGAGAAACCAAGCTGGATTCGGCACGAGGGCCTGCAGATCTTCTCCATCGACATCCAGCCCGGCGGCCTCCGCTTCGCCACCGGCGGCGGCGACCAGAAGGTGTGCTTGTTTTTTTTCTTCAGTTAATTGGAGCTCACAACTGTAAATTTTCCCTTGCTCTTTTGTCAATTTGCAAAAAAAAAATATTCCGTTAACTTGCCTTGGTTAGCCTTTTTTTGCTTGCTAACTGTGTGTGGGTAACCTTTTTTTTGCTTCGGTGATGTTCCCAAGTTGAAACTATTATTTGGAGGTGAAGTATAGCTAATAGCTTATGATCATTTTTGTGTTCTTGGGTCCAGCTTGTTTGGTTAAGGGTATTATTGTGGGTGAATTGACTAGCTATTGGAAGGTATTTGAGATAACCTTAGAATTTGTGATGTAGTATCAGGATTTTCGGCTGGCACTTGTTGTACAGCCACAAATTTTAATCCCATAAGACCAATTTGAGTCGTTTATGTTGATTTTAGTCCAGCTTGTTAGGATGGGCGGAGTGTTCATCAAAGTCAAGGTTCGCTAGTGATGTGAGTCTTTACTGGGAATGATGGTAGCTTTGTTGTTGAGTGATAATTGGAAATTTTAATATTGCCTTTTGTGATCCTGTTGAGACATATTTGATGGTAACTTATTGTTTATACGATACTGAGGTATAACTACTCTTTCATATTTTGCTTCTCTTTCCTGGGTGACCTTCTCTTTACTAAATCCCTTTTATTTGCTTGTTGGATTAGGTTCGAATATGGAGCATGAAATCTGTGGACAAGGACAATGCCAACAATGATTCAAGCCAAAGGTTGCTAGCTACAATGCGTGACCATTTTGGATCAGTAAACTGTGTGAGATGGGCCAGGCATGGACGCTATCTGGCTTCAGGATCAGATGATCAGGTTATCCTAATTCATGAGAGAAAAGCTGGTTCCGGAACAGCTGAGTTTGGTAGTGGAGAACCTGCAGATCTAGAAAATTGGAAGGTGGTTATGACCTTAAGAGGGCATACTGCTGACGTGGTAATTATCTTCTGAAACTGCACCCGTGCTGTATATCTGCACTACTTTTTCCTTAAAAAACCATGTTTACAGTTTATGCTGTTACTCTTGAGCTCTTATTACCACCTTTAGTTATTGTTACTGTCTAAGTGTTGAACACCTCCTTTTCCTATGCCTAAAGTAGGTAGACCTTAATTGGTCCCCTGATGATTCAACATTGGCTAGCGGCAGCTTGGATAATACGGTTCACATATGGAACATGACCAACGGCATGTGCACTGCCGTCTTGCGAGGGCATTCCAGCTTGGTCAAAGGGGTTACTTGGGATCCTATTGGTTCTTTCCTTGCAAGCCAATCAGATGATAAGACTGTTGTAATATGGCGTACAAGTGACTGGAGTCTTGCTCACAAGACAGAAGGCCATTGGACAAAATCTGTATGTTATGTTTCCTAACTTTTATCGTTTACTGTAATCTTATGCCCTTGTTGCTGAAAGCCTTTCTCATTTTCCATCTTCCTGCAGCTTGGTTCAACATTTTTTAGGCGACTTTCATGGTCACCTTGTGGACACTTCATTACTACGACTCATGGCTTCCAGAAACCTAGGCATTCAGCCCCTGTGCTTGAGAGAGGCGAGTGGTCTGCAACTTTTGACTTTCTAGGGCATAATGCACCTATTGTGGTGGTTAAGTTTAATAACTCAATGTTCCGCAAGAATTGCTCAAATGGGCAAGACACAAATGCTGTGTCAGCTGGATGGGCCAATGGAGCATCAAAGACATCAACAAAAGAACAGCAACCGTATAACATTATTGCTATTGGAAGTCAAGACAGAACTATTACTGTTTGGACGACAGCAAGTGCCCGGCCATTGTTTGTTGCTAAGCATTTTTTCTCTCAAAGTGTGGTTGATTTATCTTGGTAAGACATTTCAAACATTCCTCTATAGTTAGTATTACCCATATACCCAAAGCTTACAGTGATGCTGTGCTTTTCACCTGACAGGAGCCCTGATGGTTATTCACTTTTTGCATGCTCCTTGGATGGATCGGTTGCCAACTTTCACTTTGAAGCGAAGGAGCTTGGATACAGGTTAAGTGATTCTGAACTAGATGAATTAAAGAGGAGTAGATATGGTGATGTCAGAGGACGGCAATCGAATCTGGCTGAAAGCCCAGCACAGTTACTGCTTGAAGAAGCATCAGCAAAGCAATCAGCTAGCAAAAAAGGGACTTCCGTTGTTCAGCAATTTCAAGCACCCCCAAAAGTTCCTGTGGATGTGCCTAACTCAGCTCCAGTTGTGCAAAGTCAGAAAGCTCCTGAAGCTTTACCCGAAGATGGGAAGAAAATATCAAGTCCTGCTGCTGGTGATACAAACAAAGTTACTCGGTTGTCTAGTCCAGTGAAGCAGAGAGAATACCGGCGTCCTGATGGCCGGAAAAGAATAATCCCAGAGGCTGTTGGATTTCCTTCCAATCAGGATGACATACCCAACCATTCTCAGAATCAGGTTGTGGATTTTTCATCCTTAGATCAGCGAATGAACGGAATAAGACCATCTTATGGCAGTAGCGGTAACTGTAATAACTGTGGAGTTAAGGACCGCTCTGGTGTCACAGCCAGGGCGAACATTACTGAGAGTCTTGTTATTCAAAAAGCTTCAACCGGTGCAGGAAATGATGGACGGCTCAGTGTAGAGCACACTGGATCGGTTTTTCCAGGCTCCTTGACCTGCTCTGTGCTTTCTGTCCATGTATCAAATAAGAAAGATGAGGAGTCTTTGCCAGTCTGCCTTGAAGCAAAGCCTGTAGAACGCGCTGCAGCTGATATGATTGGTGTCGGTGGTGCCTTTTCAACAAAAGAAACTGAGATAAGGTGTACCAGAGGAACGGAAACTCTTTGGTTGGATCGTATCTCTGGAAAGGTTACTGTCTTGGCAGGCAATGCAAATTTCTGGGCTGTTGGCTGTGAAGATGGTTGCCTGCAGGTGAACATTAATCCTTATCAGAATTTCTTATCCATTGATTCTGTTTTTCAATATGGATTTTCTTTTCGTAAAGCGCATATGCAACCAAAGATTCAATATTTGATTAACCATTACTCTAAGAATTTGTAGGTTGTACCATACAAATATAATACCGTTGGATTCATATTTCAAAGCACTTTCATATGATGTCAATTTCATGGTCTAAACATTATAATATGTAAGATATTAAAAATAAAAGTGTGGTGTTGTAGACTGCACCGGGTCAAACTGGGCCTTACATTTTGAAAAGGAGTACTATGTAACCCCTGTCAATTATTGCTGGAATAGGCTTTTATTTCCTCACAATTGGTTCTTCTGAATTAACTAGGTTTACACGAACTGTGGAAGACGAGCGATGCCTGCGATGATGATGGGATCTGCAGCCGTTTTTATAGATTGTGACGACTGCTGGAAATTGCTTCTTGTCACAAGAAGAGGTCTAATGTACATATGGGACCTCTATAACAGGACCTGCATTTTGCAGGACTCTTTGGCTTCATTGGTTGCATCTCCAGATGAGCCGTCAGGAAATCATGCTGGTACCTACTTGTACATCCAGTATTTAGTTGTCATGTTCAGCCTGAGATGGCTAGTCTGAACTTCACTGCATCTTAATGTTTGCTGAAACAGTTGGTGGCTTGGTGCTTAGTAATTGTCTTTGCCTTGTTGACAGGTGCAGTAAAGGTTATATCTGCTAAATTCTCTAGATGTGGTTCACCCTTAGTTGTCCTTGCCAGCCGCCATGCTTTTCTTTATGACATGAGCATGAGGTGCTGGCTAAGGATTGCCGATGATTGTTTTCCAGCATCAAATTTTGCTAGCTCATTTAGTTACCCTCAAGGTGGAGAGCTAGGCAAGTTGCAGATTGATATAGGCAAGTTCATGGCTAGAAAGCCTATTTGGAGCAGGTCAGCATGCACCTTTGATTGCTTTAGTATTATGATCACTTGAAACATATCAGAGTTTGCTCTAAACCTACTGATATGGGAATTTCTGTTTCAGGGTTACAGATGATGGTTTGCAGACACGTGCCCATTTGGAGACCCAGCTGGCAGCTTCTTTAGCTTTGAAGTCACCACAGGAGTACCGCCAATGCCTACTGTCCTACATACGGTTTTTGGCAAGGTTAGTCGTCTATACTTAATTTAGTTTCCATGTCTCTGGATTATCCTGAACTTGTAGCATTGCTTCTGTGAGCCTCAGCTCTATCCACTGAATTGATTGAAAAAATATGTGAATTTTTTTGTCTGATGAAAATTATTTGTTGACACTTTAGGTTTTAATGAAGTCTCTTTCATGTTTTTTCTTCATTATATGCAGAGAAGCCGATGAATCTCGTCTACGTGAGGTTTGTGAGAGCTTTCTAGGTCCTCCGATGGGCATGCTTGTCTCTGCATCATCTATGGATCCCAAAAACCCAGCATGGGATCCTGATGTTCTCGTAAGTCTGCATACTACACTCATCCTCTGCATTTATGTCCACAGAAGATGGACCATTTCTTTTCCATATAACCACGAGGGTTCATTAACTCTAAATCAGTCTGTATACTAATTGATGGCAATTGTGCAGGGAATGAAGAAGCACAAACTCCTTAGGGAAGACATACTTCCTTCGATGGCATCCAACCGGAAAGTCCAGCGATTGCTCAACGAGTTCATGGATCTCCTGTCAGAGTATGAAGCAGCCGAGGCCAAAGCTGACCTAATGGATGTCACACCAACACCGCCACCGGCAATAACAGAAGCCAAAGCTGACCGGATGGATGTCGCACCAACACCTCAACAGGCAATAACAGAAGCCAGTGACAAAGTGATCATCTCGTAGGTGGCCCTGGCATGCCCCAGTCCGGTTGCTGGAGACTTACTGACCCCCCTCGGTAAGTATGATAGGATAGTCTTGTTTTGAGAAGTGCTTAAATGAACCAATCAATTAGTTGTGCATGTAGCTGGTACATTGTTTAGCAAGGGAGGCGACCTCGGGCGAACACTGATTTTTGAACCCCGTTAGCTGTAACGCTGAGTGTAACAGTAGAAAAGGAAGCGCGAGGTCGCCTGGTGATTAATGTGTAACAGTAAAAATCTGTAGAAGGCAGGGTAAACTCATGTCCTTTCTGGTTAATCTTGATGGTTTTAGTGTGCAGAGCTGGCCGTGTGCATCTTGCTTTTACCGAGAATATTGTAGCAGCTTGTTTTTGCATGGTAAAAAGTGTAACTCGTGTCCTTTTTGCTTCCAGAGAAACTGACTCTGGAATTTTTAGAGGAACAGAAACTATAAAATTTCACTAATATGATTTTGTTAGCTTTGGGCGATTCTTTGCGCATTTTTTTTATCCCCGCGGAAGAAAAATAGTCGAAATTCAATGTAGGTCGTCAGGTGGAGAGGAACTCGCGGATCTTGGGCCTGAAAGCCTCTGCGACGGCGGCCCAGGCGGCCTGCGTGGGGTGCGCGTCGTCCCAGTAGAAGTGCTTGGTGGGGTCGTCGCACAGCGTGTACATCCTCTTGCCGTCGTCGTCCTGCTGGCCGCAGTAGCCGCCGGCGTCGAGGGTCTCGCAGCACGGCCGCCTCGGCTCCGCGAACCTCCCCGGCGCCGCCGCGGGCGCGTCGACGAGGGCGGCGAAGGGCGCGTTGAGGTCGAGGAGGAGGAAGGTGCGGTTGGTCGGGTCGAGCCCGGCGAGCACGGACCGGAGCGCGGCGTTGTGCTGCGCGGCGCCGGCGTTGGCGAGCGGGTCGCAGCCGCTGTAGTTGAGAGCCCTGGTGAAGAGCGGCGTGCACCCCAGGGGGTGCAGGCTGGTGACCACCACCCTGCGCATCCCGGCCTCGTCGCGTAGCCGCCGCAGCTGCTCCCGGAGCTGCCGCACCACCGTCGGGATGTACGCGATCGCCGCCTGCCGCCGCCATTGTTGCAAGCGTCGTGTTAGTTAGGGCCTCAGCCTCTTCAGCCTTGACTTGAGGTGTATGGTTAATGGTGACTCACGCTCGTGCCGTTGTCCTTGTCGGCGGCGTAGGAGTAGTCGTTGCCGGAGACGACGACGAGCGCGACGCCGGCGTCGCAGCCGCGGGCGCCTCCTCCGGCAGCAGGGCGCTGCGCCTGGAACAGGTCGATCTGGGCGCTGATGTTGCGCTGGAAGTTGCCGGTGTCGAGCACGCCGGCGCCGCCGACGGCGAAGTTCATGCCGCGCGCGAGGAGCCCGGGGCCGGCGCCCCTGCGCAGCTTGTACGCCACCGGCGTCGGCATCCCCATGGCCGAAGCTGCACGCCGCATCGTTCCAAACAGCATACCGACACATAGTTAATTGCTATTAGAGCAGGAAACAAAAGCTTGGCCAGCAGTACTAGTACTAAATAAACTGTAGCTGTACTGCTGGAAAAGGAAAGGTTAAGGTTAGGTTGGAGCATCCCAGCATGGGGATCGAATATCTACTTGTTACTGCCGAGTGCTGCCGATTAAGATTGTTACTGCCGAGTGCTGCCGATTAAGAGTTTCAGATGCACGCCTGCATGCGCCGCCGGGGGGCTTAACTAGCGAGGTAAGAGCATCTCCAAGACTATTTTTAAAATCTACTCTCTAAATTATCATTTAGAGAGTTATTTAAGTAAAATTATTTTCTATACCTTTATAATCTTCTAATAGCTTTTATATATCTTGTGCGCAGTCTAAAGAGCAATTCTCGCTCTCCATCTTTGGCCAGCGAGAAATTCGGAATAGAGCAGATCTATATTTAGATATCCAATTGAAGAGTCTTTAGACCGTTAATTTTTAATAAATTTCTATATATTTCTAAAGATACAAAGAGTCTCGATCTGCCATCTAGCAGACTCATATAGCCTTTTTCAAACTCTTGTTTTTGTTTACTGGAAATAAAGGTGGCCACACGCATGGTAAATACGGCCATTCTAGCAGTGAGATGCGGCATATGGTCGTGCAGTTGCAGGTCAGGAATGGTATGTCCCTATATTTTTCTTTTCTTTTTTTGTTTTCTCTTCTTTTCCCTAGGACTTGATGAGTTGATGGTGATGCGCCGCCACGTGGCTAGTAAGCTAGATACGCGAATATTTGCCGATCGAGAAAGATGTTTCGGACGCATCTTGACATGAAATCCCAACATGTAGACACCAGCGGCCGTCCACGGGTTAAGCTTGGCTGCATGTGTTGCTGTGGCATTGTACTACTTTTGATGGAGCATCGCGTCATGCGCCGCCTAGCTAGTTCACCGGGAGCAACTACCTGCCCTAGTTCAGTAGCACGTGACAGGCATGGCGCCGGCAGGCAGCTGCACTGCATGCCTCCGTCGCCCGTCGGCTGGGACAGCTAAGCTCAGAGAGAGTCGAACTGGTCAAGATGAATCGACATGGCACATGCACACGCATGCTGCCTGCATGGGCCATTGGAGATGGAGCGGTGGTGCGTGGATTCGGCGGGCTGCGGCTAGCAAATGAATTGAGGTTGAAGCCATCCCTAGTGAGGCAGGCAGGCAGGGCTGCTGCCGCTGCAGCGTCTGCAGCGCAACAAGCAAGGGTCGTCGGATCGTATTGAATGGAAGCCTGGAACCCCAACCAACAAGGGGGAGCGCGCCATCAATGCGAGGGCACTCACTACTGTGATCGATCCGCAATGCACTGCACGCCCCCGAGCTCGAGCTGGCCTGGCAGTTGCCGGGTAAGGTAGGGGCCGGGGGGCCATTGGGCCAGCCAGCGGCATGTGCTTCGTTTGCCTACTAGATAGGAGGCTGCGATTGATTATGAACAGAAGAGCAGCAGGCAGGTACCTATGAAGTCGGTGAGGACGCGGCCGTCGGAGAAGCGGCCGGTGGGGCGGCCGGGGAAGGTGTCGCCGTAGGGGTCGTACCACGCGTGCGTCAGCTCCCGCCCGAGGTCGCCCAGGTTGCCGGTGTCCGCGTACGAGTCACCGAACACCCACAGCCGCGGGGCCGTGCTGTTGCTGCAGCTGCCGCCGGTGCCGCCGCTAGGAGCGCCGTCGTCCCTGTGCCCGCGCGCAGCCTCCGCCGCGGGCCGGAGCAAGGCGGACGGCACGACCACCAGGCCTTCATCCACACGAGCGAGGAGCGAGGAAGGAATGATCAATGATGAAACCATCGCATCGAAAGGGGGAAACTGATTGACAGAGAGACGCTAGCTGCAAGGTAGTCGGAGATGTGTCATATCTTAGCCTTACAGAGGAGGAGGAGCGCCGGCATGGCGGCAGGCAGAGCCGGAGGGAGGCCACGAGCACCCATCTCGCGCCGCTGCGCTGGTGGGGAAGGGCTACCGGAAGCTGGAAGGGATGGCCTGCTGCTCGGATGGGCGCGGCGAGGACCTCCCATATATAGGCAGGCGTACGCCGCCGTCGGCGTGGCTGCGCCTCATCCCCGTCATCTCCTCTATGGCGCTCGTAGCATCTGGCTAGTGGGCACTCTCTCCTCTCGGTCTCTCGGCGGCAGGCCGGGCGGGCAGGTGCAGTCACGGTCGCACACCTCACCGGCTCACCCGCACGCAGCCACACCGCCCGGTCGTAGTCGTAGCTCCTTTTGCCGGCTCGCAGCGCACACCTCGTCTGTTCTTTCGGACAAATAATTGGTCGATCGATTTCGCGCGTCCAGCTCATGGTTGCTTCCTTGCTGCCTTGCCTCCTCGCTCCCCTTCTCGCGCAATTAACGCCCCGTCGCCCCCGGTTCGATTCAGACTCGAGTCGACGGGTAACCGCCACCAACCAACTCCAGGCGGCTGCGGCCGCATTTAACGCCGCGCCACTCCGCGCCGTCCGAGACGCAGCATGCCGCTACTGCGTCTCCGCATCGCTGGCTGAAAATGCAGCAGTGCTCTGCTGAGCCTGATCGGGATGGACTGCTTATGAACAGAGATGCATGCTAGAGCACCGCACCATCCATGTCGGGAGAGGGATCATGGAGCAGACCTGCTCAACGGCTCGTGTTAATGTGATCGTGACGCTCCCTCCGATCCCCTGTGTACAACGAAGGTTGCATGCGTTCCAGCTGAAAACAAAAAAGCAGCGGTCGCAGCTTCAGCATGCAGCCGGCGTGGTCTTCCACGGAACCCGTGGTACAGTAAACAAACGCTAATAATAGATTAATTAGGTTTAATAAATTTATTTTGTGAATTAATCTCCATTTATTTATAATTAGATTATGTTTAAATTTTTCAATTGATATTCAAACATCCGATGTAACGGTGCTGAAGTTTAATCACCCGAATCAAAAAGCCCCTTGGTGTGATGCAGTGATCTATTCTCTGCAGTCAGCAGTTTGTAACAGGTTCCTGACACGGGAGGCAATGGCCCAGTCCAGATTCAGCACTTGCGTAGAAAACATCAGTTCACTTGTTTGCGAACAAAATAGGCACACGTGGAACTCTCCAGGTTTATTTACAGTCATTTTTGTAGCGCTGGTGCCTGAACTGCATTTGTTCCCAAGACTGTAACTCTAAATAAGACCCATGCATGTGACTAGTGCTTCATAAGAGTACAATAGGACAATTAAGCCGCGTGGTGGTTGCTCTGAATGTCTGATTGACTACTGCCTAATCTCTGTGTCTGTGTGGCTGCAAATGCAGCAGGCAGGCAGGCGTGCCAACTTGACTGACAAATATACTCTCCCTCTGCTAAAGCCAAGGAAGACAAGCTTCGAAGCTCTGTTAATGCCGGCGCTGGCTAATTGCTTGCTACTAGTGTATAATGACAATAAACAGGGGTGGCATAATCTTGGCGTCCAGGAATGCATGCCAAGCATATACTCTGATCATATGTTCAGAACCTCTCAGGCTTCTTGTGCCATTGCTCATGCAACCTGGTTGCGTTTTACTCGCGTCTGTCAGACTGTGTGTCACTCGCTTGGTGCAATACAGTGATCCCCGTGGTCTGCAATTTGTAAATCGTAACAGCTTCCTGACATGGGAGGCAATATGGCCCAGCCCAGATTCAGCACTCTTGCCGTAAGGAACATCAGTTTACTAGTTTTGCAAACAGTCACATGTGGAACGTTCAAATTTTAATCTACAGTATTTTTTCTTTTTCTAAAAGGTGTTGCGCAAAAATCGGACGGTGAATCTTGTGGAGCACAACATGCTAAGGTCTAGGAGTTTTGCTTATCTCCAGTGCAGGTTCTGCGAATTAGGTTCGGGGCGTGCCAGTCAATTTGACCTGCAATTGACAAAGAAAAAAGAAATTTAATCAGTAAAACAATGAGGAATATATCGGCTGGGATTCCGAATAGTTCCAACAGATGCATCGGCTGGGATGCTTGAAGCACAAAACCAAGCATCGGCTATGAAGCCGATTTCGATGAGGTAGTATTAAGAATAAAAACCTCATAACTAAAATATATGTTTAATTAAGCTAAATTGTTACGTTAGTTGGATCGGACCTAACCGAGACAATGCTAACAATAAGACAACAAATTTAGCATCAAATTTAGCATAATTAACCGACGCATCTAGTTATATCAGAATTCACGCTTATGGTTGAATACAAAATCGGCCAGGGGAGCCGATTGATACTACCGGATCATCACCATCATGCCATCATTGGCCAGCGGACAGATCTAGCTGATAAGACCTGATCCAGCATCGTTACTTAAGGATCGGACCAAACCGAGACATCCTGAGGTAACAATGATAAGACAAGCGAATTGACCGATTGGATCACATGCAATGAAGGTCAAGATTGCAGATAGCTTGTGACGGGTCTAGGGACCCGGGGTCCCCAGCAGGCTCACCTCTCATTAACCAGTCCAAGGGTGCGTCTGGAACAAGCACCCGTCCGTATAGGGCAGCAACTTCATTTGGGCCGTCTCGGCCCACAACCTCAATTGACAACTCGGTCGGGATGAGCAAGGCCCATATCCTCGACTCTGGGAACGGTCAGAGGCTGGGTTCGTACCAAGGCGCCGACCGTGGACTCCGACTAAGCTCCGCCTTACACGTGCCGGCCTGCTGGTCGGGAGGCCAGGCCCGGCTTACAAGCAGGCCCCAGGAGTAGGTTCGAAGGATAAGGATGGGCCTCGGGGTCAACCTGTCATACACGGCCAACCACTCCCTCCATGGGGGTTACAGTCCTCTCTGCTGCGGTAGCAGGGCGCCACTATTCTACCTGCCCGTCCTCGCGAAAGGACAGGGCGAAACGTCATCATAATACGGCCGGAACGCCCCCCGTCATGATGGAGTGTTCGGGCAAGGTGCCAAGGATGGGGCGAGATAGCCGTACCGTACCTATCGATGCCCCTGCGACCGCTGACCAACAGAGCATGACGCGCATGGACAATACAAGACGCTTGCCCCACGAAGCAGGACTTGGATGATGATCACCGAAAGACTACGACTGACGGGATGGGAAGACCCGACTGACGAAGCTGACGACCCCGACTGGCGGGGTCGGGAGTCCTTTCTTTCTATCCTCACACTCTTAGCTCCCCTGTGATGGAGCGTCCCTTGGACTATAAAAGGGAGGATCTTCCACCTAGGGAGAAGAAGAGAGACAACTCATCAAATCCGATCTCTCGATAGACCTAAACTATAGACTCTCGAATCTCATAGCTTCTGCTCGAAAGCTTGTAACTCCCCAACTCTCACGAGCACCTGGGCTCAAGTAATACATCCGACTGACCCCTGACTGGACGTAGGGCACGATTGCCTGAACCAGTATAGATCTTGAGTCATTGTGTGCTACGCCGTATCCGATCACGACATGTGATACACACTTCGAGTAGGTTTAGCTGCCAGCTATTTTCGAAACCGACAGTTTGGCGCTGTCCGTGGGGAGGACATCCTGCGTCCACCGTCCCGGTGATCGGACGGCCTCCATCTTCGGCACCTCCGACCTTGAGAGCCTAGGTGGTACGATCCACTTTGGCTCGCTGAGTTTCCCGCGGCCCCGCGCATTGGAATGTGGGAACCTCCCGTCTTCGCTCCCTTCCAGGACTTCCGCTTCGGAAGCCTGGACTCCATTACCGATCGTCTCGGCATGCTTCATCTCCACGAGGAGCCCACTCCTTTGACATTGCTCGAGGGAGACACCCCCTCGAACGGGCTGCTGGCCGACCTCAACACCGAGGCGCTGGCGCGGCGCATCAAGCTCATGCTCGGTGCCGACCCCTCAGCGAGTGACCTGGACCTGGTCCTGTTCTCGCAGCACAACTTCTTCTGCCAATTTTACGGGGGGACCCCGCTGTCCCCGCCGCGCTCACCGCGCAGCCAGTTCTTGTTCGACCTCACGAACACTGCAGGCGTACACGCCAGGGAACTCCCGAGAACCATGCCGCTACCTTTGCTCGCAATCAAGCTCGTGGGCATGAGGGGTACGGCTCCGCCTCGTTCCACGATCTCCTCTCCGACGATGACCTTCTTACTGAGGGCTCAAGCGTCAGGGATGTGTCATCCCTCGGCTGTCCCGTGTTACGGGAATGCATCATGGCGGATGTGCAGGGGCCACAGCCAATCGCGGTGGAAACCAAGGACACGCACATCCCGCCAGAACCCCACGTGCAAGCCTTGTGATATGAACGGGGGTGCCCGATCTTCTGTCAGGTGAAGGATAACTTGTTTTGGTCGGAATGCGACACACCGATCCGGCTTCAAGTCAGCAACTCGAACCCCGCAATCTTAGCAGCACAACTCCTCTGGTTATCAACCGTAGTCACAATACGGTTGACCTCACCGAGAAGGCTAATCCCTGCCTGCGAAACGAAGAACACAGGCAAGAACTCGAAAAAAACGCAGCACTCCAATTGAAGTGACAACTGCAGATGAATGATTAAGCTCGAAAGTTGGGGTTCTACAAACCGAAAGACGGCGACTGTTCAAACACAGATTGATCTAAAGCAAAACCCGAACCCTAATGAGGACGGCGGCTACTGAGATATAGGGAATAGGGGCGTGGCTTTCCCCTGGACGCGCCCCTAATGGGCTCAACGAAGATACACGGCCCAAAGGCCAAATTACGCTGTCGCAGCACCGGGACAGATTCTGGATGCCAACTTTCTCGGACAATTCCCGACGACTCAGAATGGGTTTGGGCCTGAAACCAACGCCGATAGAAGGTCCATGAAATTAGCTTTCTGTCCATACATGGATTGTCGAATTCGGACTTCGGATGTGGCCTGGGCGTCCAATTTACATCAAACTGCTCCTGGACTCCGAGGTGGACTCGAAGTTAAATTGGATTGGGCCTCCATGTGGCTTGGTGGCCCTTGCTGTTCCTCCACACCTCCATGCTCCTCTCCATGTGTTCCTTGGACCTCTCCTTTGTTCCTAATCATATTGTAAAAATTAGGCAGCAAACCATTCTCACAATTATTAATAGAAACATTTAGGAGCGAGCTCAGCTCTAAATTTAATTGTCGCGTGCAAGCTCTTGTGATTGGACCTTGAATGGTTTGAATATCCAGCGGAGGAACCTCTTGTATATCCATAGGAGTGATGTCCTCATCATCCTCCCCCTCTTGAATCGGAGTCGTCCTCGACTCAAGCACATCCTCTTCTCCCAAGTAAGGTTTCAAATCTGAAATGTTAAAGGTGGGACTAACCCCGAACTCGGGAGGCAACTCAAGTTTGTATGCATTATCATTAATTTTATCAAGTATTTTGAATGGACCATCAGCTCTTGGCATTAACTTAGACTTCCTCAAATCTGGAAAATATTCTTTTCTCAAGTGCAACCATGCTAGATCACCCGCTTCAAGCTTTAATTCTTTCTTACCTTTGCTACCAGCAACTCTATATTTTTCAGTCATCTTTTCAATATTTTGCTTAGTTGTTTCATGTATTTTCAATATAAATTCAGCATGTTCTTTAGCCTCACTATGAATTCGCTCACTAGTAGGCAAAGGTAAAATATCAATAGGAGCGCGGGGGTTAAAACCATGCACTACCTGAAAAGGACTTACCTTGGTGGTAGAATATGTTGCCCGATTGTATGCAAACTCCACATGAGGCAAACATTCTTCCCACATCTTCAAATTCGTCTTTAAAACAGCCCTCAACATGGTCCCCAAGGTACGGTTCACCACCCCCGTTTGTCCATCAGTTTGCGGATGACAAGTGGTAGAAAATAATAATTTTGTACCCAACTTGTTCCACAAAGTACGCCAGAAGTGACTCAAGAACTTCGCATCACGATCTGAAACAATAGTAGAAGGCATACCATGCAAGTGTACAATCTCTTGGAAAAAGAGTTCGTCAATATGAACAGCATCATCACTTTTATGATATGGTATAAAATGTGCCATTTTAGAAAACCGATCCACCACAACAAAAATGCTATCTCTCCCCCTCTTAGTCCTAGGAAATCCTAACACAAAATCCATAGAAATATCCGCCCAAGGAATAGAAGGAACAGGAAGAGGCATATACAAACCATGTGGATTCAAGTGTGACTTAACCTTTTGACATGTAGTGCAGCGACTCACGAACCTTTGAACATCTCGCCTCATCTGTGGTCAAAAGAAATGGTTGGCCAACACATCCAACATCTTTGTGGCCCCAAAGTGGCCCATCAAACCTCCACCATGTGCTTCCTGCAACAAGAGAAGACGAACGGATCCAACTGGAATGCATAGGTGGTTAGCTATAAACAAATACCCATCATTCAGCACATATTTATTCAAAGCATGACCCTCTTTACAATTCAGGATCACATATTTAAAAGCAGCATCAAGTTCATACTGTCCCTTAATCGACTCAAGTCCAAAAATGCGACAATCAAGTTGAGACAACATGGTGTAACGATGAGACAAGGCATCAGCAATAACATTATCTTTCCCTTTCTTGTGTTTAATGATGTATGGAAAAGATTCAATAAATTCAACCCACTTGGCATGTCTACGGTTCAGTTTATTTTGCATGCGAAGGTACTTAAGTGATTCATGATCAGAATGAATAATGAATTCCTTAGGCCATAAATAATGTTGCCACGTCTCTAGAGAACGAACAAGTGCATAAAATTCTTTATCATACGTGGAATAATTCAGAGTAGGCCCATTCAATTTCTCACTAAAATAAGCAACAGGTTTACCTCCTTGCATCAACAAGCCACCAATGCCAACGCCACTGGCATCACATTCAAGCTCAAAAGTCTTACCAAAGTCAGGAAGTTGCAGCAAAGGCGCCGAAGTAAGCCGCGCTTTCAAAGTATCAAAAGCTTGATCTTGTGCTGGGCCCCAATGGAAAGAAACACCTTTCTTCGTCAACTCATGTAGTGGGGCGGCAATGGTGCTGAAATCTCTCACAAAATGCCGATAGAACCCTGCAAGACCAAGAAAGCTTCGCACCTGTGTAATAGTCTGAGGAGTAGGCCAGCTCCTAATGGCATCAATCTTTGCACCATCCACTTCAATGCCCTGAGGAGTCACAACATAGCCAAGAAAAGCAACTCGATCGGTGCAAAAAATGCACTTCTCAAGGTTAGCATACAAGCTCGCCGCTCTCAAGGCGTCAAAAACAGCACGTAGATGATCCAAATGTTCCTCATGTGACTTGCTATATATCAAGATATCATCAAAATAAGCCACTACAAATTTACCAATGAAAGCACGTAAAACCTCATTCATCAAACACATGGAAGTGCTAGGTGCATTAGTTAAACCAAAATGCATCACTAACCACTCATATAAACCAAAATTTGCCTTAAAAGCAGTTTTCTATTCATCACCTAACTTCATGCGAATCTGGTGATATCCACTACGCAAATCAATCTTTGTAAAAATTATAGCACCACTTAACTCATCAAGCATATCATCTAACCGAGGTATAGGATGACGGTATCGAATAGCTATGTTGTTAATGGCTCTACAATCTACACACATGCGCCATGTACCATCTTTCTTAGGAACCAAAAGCACAGGTACAGAACAAGGACTAAGTCTCTCACGCACATACCCGCGGTCCAAAAGCTCTTGGACTTGTCGCCGAATCTCTTTAGTCTCCTCGGGATTGGTCCTGTATGCTGCTCGGTTGGGCAAAGACGCTCCCGGAATCAAATCAATTTGATGCTCAATACCTCTCAAAGGTGGCAACCCCGGTGGGAGCTCATTTGGAAACACATCCTCATACGCCTGCAAAATGTCAGCGACCGCAGGAGGCAAAGTGCTAGCTATATCACGAATAGGAAATAAAGCATCCTTACATATCAAAGCATAGCACACAGTAGAAACATCCATATCATATAGATCATATTTGGTTACAAGCATATTATGATTTTTCAATTTAATAGCGGCCTGGGTTGCAACTAGGGCAGCAACAGCAGGTGAAGCAAGTCATTCTTTATCAGCTTGTACAATTTCAGCAGGGGTCATTGGGTGCAAAGTGATTTTCTGGCCCTTATACATAAGTGCGTATGTGTTACTTCTACCATGGTGGACAGCATTATTATCAAATTCCCATGGATGACCCAACAAAAGCGAACATGCGTCCATGGGTACCACATCACAATCTGCATAATCAGAATATGGACCAAGAGAAAAATGCACCCGTGTAGTTTGATTTACCTTAACCTTACCTGAGTCGTTTAGCCACTGAACATGGTAAGGATGTTTATGAGGACGTGTGGCTAAACCCAACTTCTGGACCAAACCAGCACTAACTAGGTTGTTGAAGTTGCCTCCATCAATGATGACACGTGCTGATCGTGGATCACAAATAAAATCTGGAACAAATTATGGCGTTGCATCTTGTCTGCTTGTCCCAATTGTTTACTGAGGACACGGTGGACAATACAAATCCGCTGAGAGCCCGCATCACCCGCACTCAATGAAAGACCCTCATTAGAAGGTGGGTCATCCTTAGTGTCGTCCTCAGCATCCGAAGTACTGATGTAGCCACCATCATCAGTGGCAATGTATGTCCGCTTGCTTGGGCATTCTCGAATCATATGGCCAAAGCCCTGACAACGATGGCACTGAATGCCAGAGGAAGAGCGTGCTGCTGGTGAGGCACTCTTGGTCGGTTCCTGCACACGAGACTTACCATCGGCGGGCGTGGTTGCTGGAGCTGGTGACACCACCGTGGAAGCACCTTTGGGAGTAAAAGACTTGGGCATGTAGGATCTGTTGGAGGTGCTCCTACTCTGAGGTGGTTGCTGCTGTTGTTGTCGTCCCTGCAATTCTTTTTCTGCAAGCATAGTAAGCTGGAACAACTGGTTGGTGGTAGTAAAAGATTTATAGTCAACAATATCCTGAATTTCACGTTTCAAACCACCATAAAAATGACACACTTTATCCTCAGCATCCTCAACTACACCACATCGAACCATGCCCTTTTGAAGCTCTGCATAATACTCCTGAACAGACATATCACCCTGATCTAAACGTTGTAATTTCTTATGCATATCACGCTTATAAGATGCAGGAACAAAATAATCACGCATTGCTATCTTAAGCGCATCCCATGAATCAGGTTGTATATTTAATTGAGCACATTCTTGCCACCAGATTATAGCAAAATCTTTAAATTCACTAGTGGCTTGTCTAACCCTATGTTGGTCAGGAATAAGATGGGAAGCAAATTTTTGTTCAACAGTCATCTCCCAATCTAACTATTCCTCTGCATCATAACGACCATGGAAAAAAGGTATGGTAAATTTGACTTTGGCAGAAGGATCGTCATTACCTATAGTGCGCTGATGTTTGGTTCCTCCCATACCTGTTTTATTCTTGCGAAGACGTTGACGACGGACCTTCTCCGCATGAGTCTTTGCCATATCAGGCTCGCCATCAGACCCAAAAATGATTTCATCATCGTCCTCTAGCTAGTCATCATCGTCGTCTTTATTCTTGGAAGGGTTGACTTCAAGACGTTGAACCCTGTCGGTCAGTGTAGAGAGGCGTTTGTTCACACCCTCAATCGTATGATTGGCCCCTTGGACGTCTTGCGCCACCTTGTTTATCTCCTTAGCGAAAAACTCCTTGAGTTCGTCCTTCATGGCCTGCAATTTACTAGACAAAATAGGCTTGTCGTCCGGCATGGTTAGTGAAACAAAAAGACCCTATGAAATAGGTGGGTTTGTTGGTGGAATCACACCCTCACACGCATCTTACCAAGTTCTTACCAACACAAGCAGTGGGATGGTACAACCGGTGGATGGTGAAAACATGTGAGAAGAGGGTACCAAGATTGCAAGGGTCCTTCGCTGCATTGAGATGAAGTGTATGTATGTGGAGCTGTAGGACAGGCACAATATGTATGTGTATGTGGAACAAAATTGAGTGCAGATGAGCAAAGTTCAATAACTATCCAAAGTACAAGTCACAATTGCTGGCTAAGATGTGTCCTAGGCGTAGCACAACAAGATGGAACAAAGAAAAATGGAAAAAACTCACAGAACAATCAGAATGGCAGTACCGTAAATATTGTACTAGCAATGCCAAAAAGGCAATAGAGCAAAACCTAGTTGATTTTAATTTTCTTTTTGCAATGATTTTTTTGATATTTTTCTCAGTACAAGTAACACCAGAATAGGAACCACATCAATTTTCACCTAAAATAGAGAGCAGATGTGGTCTACAGAAAATGAAACAGGTATGCCGAAAAGCGTGCTAGACAGAAACTGAATTTTTAATTATCTTCATGATTTTTTTTGAATTTTTTGAGATCGGCCTGACCGGCAAAGTCCGGTGAATCGTATGTGCAACTTTTCATTGCTAAGCTCCTGTAAAAATTTTAGCCAAAATGGAGAAACGAGCGAAAAGTTATCCTATTTTATGGAAGGTATCTCAAGTTATGTTTTTTTTTCGAAGGCACAACTCGGCAGATCGATCGGCAGCGGCTAGGTCACAAATTCTCCCTGGTATGCACAATGGGTAATCGCCAGATGGATCCAAGGGGGGCTGCAGGGCAAGGTGGAGGGCACAAGGTGGCTCGCAGCCTATCTAGGGTTGGCACGGCAAGCGTTCACACAAGGCGGCTAGCGAGGGCAAGTTGATTAATGGGGTGGATCGACTTGGGATCTGGGTAATGGTGGATGGGATAGCGGCGGAAACAAAAACACAGCGACGGTGCGGTTGAACTATGATGAAGACAAACCCTAAACAAGCAACACGACTTGACCACGGACACAAACTGAACAAAGCGAGTCTGAAAACGAAATTGCAAAGGCTAAACAAGGGTTCTAGGACAACGGAATTTTTTTTGTATGGCAATTTTCTGGAGTTATAGGATGATGGAACAAACTAAACTAGGGTAAGCCTGACGGTAATACCCGAGTCTCTGATTACCACTTGATATGAATGGGGGTGCCCGATCTTCCGTCAGGTGAAGGATAACTCATTTTAGTCGGAATGCGACACACCAATCCAGCTTCAAGTCAGCAACTCGAACTCCGCAATCTTAGCACCACAACTCCTCTGGTTATCAACCGTAGTCACAATCCGGTTGACCTCATCGAGAACGCTAATCCCTGCCTGCGAAACAAAGAACACAAGCAAGAACTCGAAAGAAATGCAGCACTCAAATTGAAGTGACAACTGCAGATGAATGATTAAGCTCGAAAGTTGGGGTTCTACAAACCGAAAGACAACGACTGTTCAAAGACATATTAATCTAAAGCAAAATCCGAACCCTAATGAGGGCAGTGGCTACTGAGATATAGGGAATAGGAGTGTGGCTTCCCCCTGGACGCACCCCTAATGGGCTCAACGAAGATACACGGCCCAAAGGCCAAATTACGCTGTCGCAGCACCGGGACAGATTCTGGATGCCAACTTCCTCAAACAATTCTTGACGACTCAGAACGATTTTGGGCATTACACCAACGCCAATAGAAGCTCCATGAAATTAGTTTTCCGTCCATATGTGGATCATCGAATTCGGACTTCGGATGTGGCCTGGGCGTCCAATTTACGTCAGGCTGCTCCTGGACTCCGAGGTGGACTCGAAGTTAAATTGGATTGGGCCTCCATGTGGCTTGGCGGCCCTTGCTGTTCCTCCACACCTCCATGCTCCTCTCCATGTATTCCCTAGACCTCTCCTTGGTTCCTAATTACATTGTAAAAATTAGGTAGCAAACCATTCTCACAATTATTAATAGAAACGCTTAGGAGCGAGCTCACCTCTAAATTTAATTGTCGGACCCAGACCTTCTGTGAGTACGACCATAGGAGTGATGTCCTCACCACCTTGGCAAATGCCCAGGCGCACGGTGAGGACCTACACCAGCGGTGAGAGCACCAGCCGCCGCCTACGTCGATACACCCCCGACGCAACTCTGAGCCTAATGCTCGTGACATGGCGGGCAGCGCGCGGGCGCGCGCCTGTCAAGTTCAGCAGGCCATCATCGTGGACGCCAACGGTCACCCGTAGTTTGCGCTGGCCGTGCAGAATATGGCCACCATGGCGATGCTCCTACACAACCTGCCTGAGCCTGCAGACCCTTAACAGCAGGAGCTCCATCGCAACATCCGGATGTTGGTGGAGCGTGCCGCCATACAACTGGCAGAAAGCTCCGCATCACGCCACCGGCACTCGGCCTCCTGCCTAGTCGGAGGCGTAGGCTTACAACAGCCAAACCCCTTAGTTCATCAGCGGCAAGGGCTTCCACCCTAGGTGGGTCGCGACACCACGGCTGCACAACGTCTTGAAGTGGCGCCCACCGCACGACACCCCCTGGAGCGCGGCCGGCTTGGGGCCAACTATGACGCACGCAACATCATCCACTCGCGATAGCTGGCCCGCCGTTGTGCCGATGTTGATTAGGCTGCCGTGGATGTAGCCGCGGCTCACCAGCCTGACGGGGAGCACGAGGAGGCACCTTCCAGGTGACGTGGCCGACCGTGCGATCGGGACGGCGACCGGAGCCCTAGTCCGGACAGCTTGGGCCCACGGGCCTTCGGACGATGCATCCAGAAAATGCCATTCCCTCCGCGCTTCCAACCACCCACCAAAATTACCAAGTACATAGGGGAAACGAACCCTGTTGTATGGCTGGAAGACTTCCGACTCGCCTGCCAAGCTCGAGGGGTGGATCATGACAACTTCATCATCCAGAACCTTCCCATCTGTGTTGGGGAGCACGTTCGAGCATGGCTCGAATTTCTGCCGCCCAACAACATTCGTAGTTGGCGGAGCTCAAGCAGCTCTTCGTCGGAACTTCCAAGGGCCGTACGTGCGCCCTGAAAACTCTCGGCACCTCAAGGGCTGCAAGTACATGCCTAGCGAGTTCCTGCAGGACTACATCCGCAGGTTCTCCAGGTAGTGCAATTCTCTACGTGACATCATCGATGCAGATGTCGTCAACGCGTTCCTCACTGGAACCACCTGCAAGTCCCTCGATCACAAGCTCTATGGTTGAAAGCCGCGCACCACCCGCGAGCTCTTGGACATCGCCACGAACCATGCTTCCAGCAAGGAGGTGGTCGGGGCGGTCTTCACCGATGGCCGGATCATGGAAAATGCCAAGCTTGCGGAGTAGGATGAGGGCCCCTCCATAGCGCAGGAGAAGAATAGGAGGAGGGACCAATGTCACCCCAATGCCAATATGGTCGCAGCGCCTAAGCGAACGGGCAAGCGACAACGACCATTTTGAGTAGGTCCTGGAGAAGCCGTGTACCAATCACAGCTACCCCGTCAAGCACAAGCTCAAGGATTGCGAGCTCCTCAAGCGGATGCTGGGTCAGCCCAGCAGGCGCAAGGGCGGAGACCGTGACAAGGAGGCGCCCAAGGTCCAGGGAGCGCCTCCCAAGGACAGGAACACCTTCCCCGACCCGGACGACTGCCTCATGATCTTTGGAGGTCCTAAGAACGACTGCACCAAGCGCCAACACAAGGTCCGCCTCTGGGGTATGCGCCGCCAAGAGCTCTGTTCCCAAGTTTCTCTGTTGGTCGAGCAGTTCGATCACCTTTCGACCTGGGTAACCACCCTCCCAACATTCCCCAACCAGGGAGCTACCCTCTCCTTGTCGACCCCATCGTCGGCAACAAGCGCCTGACCAAGGTGCTGATGGACGGGGGTAGCAGCCTCACCATCCTATATGTTGAGACCTTCGACACCATGGGCCTCTCGCGGTCCAAGCTCTGCACTTCCATCTTCCCCTTCCTTGGGATCATCCTGGGAATGAGGGCGTACCCCTTGGGGAATATAGAGCTGCCGATCACGTTCGGCGACCGCAGCAACTTCCGCACCGAGACCCTGATCTTTAAGGTAGTGGATTTTGAGGGATCGTACCACACCATTATCGGGTGTCCGTGCTATGCCAAATTCATGGCGGTCCCCTACTACACCTACCTCAAGCTGAAGATGAACGGCATCATCATGGTCAGCGGCTCTTTCGAGCAGGCGTACGCCTGCGGTTGTGAGCACATCGAGCTCGCCACTACCATCACCAACTCCGCTGAGCTCCAGAAGCTTCGCCAGATGGTGGCGGACGGCGCCCCCAACTCCAACAAGCTGACTTCATCCAGCACCTTCTGCCCGACAGAGGACACCAAGGCGATCGGCGTTGATCCCAACGACCTGACCAAGACCATGCGGATCAGGGCCCAGCTTCCGGCCAAATAGGAATGTGCGCTTGTCGATTTCCTACGTGCCAATCGTGATGCCTTTGCATGGAAGCCCTCTAACATGCCAGGCATTCTGAGGGAGGTTGCCGAGCACGAGCTTCGCATCAAGCTGGGTTCCAAACCCATGCACCAACACCTGCGCCGCTTTGATGACGAGAGGCGCCAGGCCATAGGCGAGGAGATCGCCAAGCTCGTGGCAACCGGTTTCATCAAGGAAGTGTACCACTCCGACTGGCTTGCCAATTCCGTCCTTGTAAAAAAGAAGAATGGGAAATGGAGAATGTGTGTTGACTATACTAGTCTTAACAAGGCATATCCCAAGGATCCTTTTCCTTTGCAGTGTATAGACCAAATACTCGATTCCAAGTCAGGATGCAAAATCCTCTCTTTTTTGGATGCCTACTCGGGCTATCACCAGATTGCTATGAAAGAGTTCGACCAGCTCGCGACCTCTTTCATCACCCCGTTTGGCACGTACTGCTACCTCACCATGCCGTTCAGTCTGAAAAATGCTGGCGCCACCTACCAGCGTTGCATGCAGAAGTGTTTTGCTGATCAAATCGAGCTGCCCTGGCAGCCCAACCAGCTCGAGCCACCGAAGCCCACGGTTGCTGTCTACGTGGATGACATAGTGGTGAAGGCACCTCGCACGGGAGATCTGATCGCGACCCTAGATGCCACGTTCCTAACCTCCAAAGGTTTAGTGAAAAATTGAATCCCGAAAAATGCACTTTCGGGGTTCCAAAGGGGAAGCTACTTGGGTACATAGTGTCCGAGCGCGGGATCGAGGCCAACCTTGAAAAGATCACGGCTATCACCCGGATGGGCCCCATCCGCAACATGAAAGGCGTGAAGCGGCTCACCGGCTGTTTGGCCACCCTGAGTTGGTTCATCTTCCGACTGGGCGAGTGGGGAATGCCCCTGTATAAACTTCTCAAGAAGTTGGACATGTTCATCTGGATGGAGAAGGCCCAGTAGGCTTTGGACAACCTCAAGACCTTACTATCCTCGGCTCCAGTCCTCGTCGCTCCTAAGCGACGAGAGCCCCTCCTACTCTACCTTGCAGCGACCACCCACGTGGTCAATGCCGCTCTTGTGGTCGAAAGGGAGGAGCCGGGCCATGTGCTAAAGGTCCAACGGCCGGTGTACTTCGTTAGCGAAGTACGCACCGAGACCAAAGCCCGCTACACACAGGTGCAGAAGCTCTTATACACCATGCTCATGGCAACTAAGAAGCTGCAGCACTATTTCACCGATCACAAGGTCACCGTTTTCACCTCGTTCCCACTCGGCAGGGTCATCCGTAGCTGTGATGCTATGGGACACATCACCAAATCGGCGCTCGAGCTCATGGGCTATGATATCAAGTACGCCCCTGACACTGCTATCAAGTCACAGGCCCTAGTTGACTTCATCGCCAAGTGAAACGAGGTCCAAAACCTGGCTCCGAACATCACCCATGAGTACTGGACCCTGTACTTCGACGAGTCAGTTATGGGACCCAGCTCGGGGGCCGGCGTGGTGCTGATCTCGCCTGAGGGGATCATGCTCCGCTATGCCATCCGCCTCCACTTCCCAGCATCAAACAACGTAGCTGAATACGAGGGTCTCATCAATGGCCTCCGCATAGCTATCGAGCTCGGGCGACGCTAAGCTGTTAGTGGACCTAGTCATGAAGGAGTCCAACTGCGAGAGGTCCCTCATGAACGCATACTGCCTAGAGGTGCGCAGACTGGAGGACAAGTTCTAAGGAATCAAGTTGCATCATGTCCCGTGGAAGGACAACAATGATGATGATGCACTCGCTAAGATGGCAGCCCAGCGGGAACCTGCCCCTAGTGGAGTCTTCATCAACGACCTCCATGCACCTTCGATCTGCATTAAGCCGTCCGACCCTGTACCCGAGGGCCCCAGCCGAGTCGCCCCTGATGTGACACCCTAGGTGTCTAAAAGACTAAGCAAAGATCCACCACGTGAAATCAATCACAAAAGAGCAAGAGAAGTATGAAACAACCTATCAAATCTACCTTTCAAGCGAATGAATATGTGTAGTTGTGCATAAACATTTGAACTCTTGCAAACAAACACTTGTAAATTTCAAAGTTGATCACAACTGACTCTAAAAATTTAATGGCACATCTATCATATCAAGAGCAACAAAAGTCTAGTTGAACTAAAAGGCTACCAGTGCAAAAATTCACATTAAATGACGTGTCATTTAAATACTTGTTTTCAGAATTTCAAAATAACTTTTTATACATTGCTCAAATGAATATAGTTATAGAAGAGAAAATGTTTTTCTTGAAAAGTTGAAAAAAATTGGTATTCAAATATTTTTGATTTGACCTTGAGAAGAATGAGTTTTAGCTTCTTTTATACCCAGGCGCCCGCTATTTTTGTTTCCTGCACATAAGTCCCATCATCTTCTCCCTCCTCTCTCCTCCCCTGCCCTGTCTCATCGCTGGCAGGCCAGCTGGCCGGCGCTCCATGGTGCAGCTGAGGTCGCCCAGCCAAGTGGGCCTGCCAGCGCACTGGACATCTTCCACGGACCCACAAAATCTAGCGCTAGCCCCTCGAGAAGCCTCCACACGGCGGCACTCCTCTGTCGTGGGCGCCAGCGAGGCTGCTGCACCCCCGGTTTGCCCCTGGTCTCGCTTTCCCCAGCAGCCTGAGCCCAGGCCACCATCCCTCCCCTCGCGCCTATAAAAGCCCCACAAGAGGCGCCTGAGCTCGTCGCTCCCAACACCAACTCCGGCGAGTGACCACATGCGCGTGGACACACCACTCCGCCCCCAAATTGTCCAAACCAACCTTTCCACCACCTTCTTCATCTCACCCCGAGGCTGCACAGCCGTTCCCCGTGCCATCTTCCTCACCGGACCATTGCCACCACCATCCGCACCCGTCACCGGCTCTATGCCACCGTCAGCAAGCCGCCTTGGTCCACCCTTCCCCACCAAAGACCTCAAACAGGTACGGTTTGTTCCCCTCTTGCCTTTCCCACTTTCACCCCTCACCACCGGCAACTTTAGTCTCTGAATTTTGGCCGGCAGCCATCGTTCCCCTATGCAAAGAATCCATTTGTTTCGATTTCAATCTTTCCGAGAAGCTTTCTATAAAATCTCAGGGACCCATCTGTAAACCAGGAACAAGAACTTTGAAAACCAATCTATTAACTTTGAAGATGCAAAACAACTCATAGAGAAATCCTAAAAATGCAAGCTAAGATGTTCTGGACTCCTTAAGTTAAGATCTACAACTTTGTAAAAGTATCTTGGACTGTTTCCGCATAATTTAGTTGTAGATTTAAATAAAGTTCAAATTTCTTTTAGTTGTTCCAAGAGTTTCAGGAAAGTTCTGCTCATGAATTTTTGATGGTAGCTTCAGTGCTAGGAGTAAAGTCTTTCACAATTTTTTTTTGCTCTGAATCCAAGCCCAACTAGTTGTTTCGAGTACTTTTGTTATAGGCCAGATCCTTTTAAACTAAAATGTTAGCCTCTGCTTCTTGCATAAGAAAAATCTGCAAAATTTTCAGTAAACTACTCATGCGAGTAGGTTTGTTCAGTAAAAAGTTGAGCATCAATTCTTGTATAGTTTGTTCTGTGCAAATAGATCTTGATCCTAGCAGTAGCCGTTTAATAAACTTTTCATGTTTAACCTGCTGAATAAAAAAATAGCTAAAACTTTTACAGTGAGTTTGTACTTAAGTAACGAGTTCTAGATAAAAATCTCAACCCAGAAACTACCTCCACGAGTAGTTTTGAAACCCAGAAACTACCTCTACGAGTAGTTTTGAAACCCAGAGACTACCTCTACGAGTAGTTTTAGTTAATCAATGCTTCCTAGTAAAAATAACAGTTTACAACAAGCAAAACCACTCGCTCACTTAATGAAGTCAGTTAATCCAGATAAGTACTCGATAAATGACTGCCTAGGGAAAAGAAAATAAAGTGCTCAACTACTTAACTTAAGTTTTGACTACTTTATGGTGAAATAGTTGTCTATCTTGTACCTCAAAACCACTCATACATATGCATTCATATAGACTTGACTACTCTCGCTGACGGAACCTACAATCTGGTGCCCGAGTTCGAGAGTGAGCAGCGTGAAGCTCAAGGGAATCTAACAGAAGTCGCTGAAGATCCGGACCAACGTTCCGAAGAACCCCCGACTAGTTTTGCTCAAGAAGGCAAGCCCCAGTGCATGATCCCAGTATTTAATTTATTCAACTGTTGTTCTTTTTTACGTGTGCATTTAAGTTCATAGGAGTTGATTGGAACCGTAGCTACATGATCCTAGGCACCAATGTATTGAATACTAGAACAGAAAGTTCGAGTAGTTGCTCTACTAATAGGTACGATAAAAGTCGAGTGGTTTCTGGCTACTCGCGAGAATTATAGGAGTTGAACGTTTTACCGCATACTGCAACTATAAGGTCGACAGGCGAGGCTGTGGTAAAGTACTCATGGTTGAGGCCCCATCTAAGTAGTGAAAAATGCTAAGGCCGCAGTGTGTGGTAGTGGTGGTTAAACGTTTGAACGTACTAACCACAAGCCGAGAATATGGTAATCGGTAAGCTTAAGTATCCGATTCAACCAGTGCGTGGATAGATTCCACCATCTTGACATTGTTGCCATGGGCCCAATGGTGAGTGCAAGAACAGTCATGGCCCGGCGTCTTCATGGTTCGTGGACCTCTTGTACTTGAGGACGGTGGCCCTGATCTATTAAACGGGAATATGTAACATCCTAATTTTCAAATTAGGAATCTTAATAAATTTTGCTAGACTCTTTTCAGGATCCATAAGGTTTTTATTAAAATTATTTTGATTTTAGAGCATTTGCTATGAATTAACAGTAATTTACTTAACCATAAAAGGAAATATAAGAAAATATAGGTCTTGTGTATTTCATACCGCATTGCATTGTTTTATTGCTTATCTTCCATTTGTATTTAAATTTTAAATTTAAATTCAAATGCATTTAAATGTATTTCTTTTTCTCCCTCTCTTTCTCTTTTGGCCCGGCCCACTCTCTTTTTCTTTTTCCCTCCCTCCTTTTCTTCCGACAAGGCCCAACCCAGCAGCCTTTTCTTTTTTTTCTCTTCACCGCGCGGCCCAGCCTGCTTCGCCCACCTCCCCCGCCCCAACGGCCCACCCGACGCCCCCTCTCTCCTCTCCCTTCTCTCTCTCGCTGTCAGGTGGGCCCCGCCTGCCGGGCTCGTCTCCTACCTCGAGCCAGACTCGAGTTCAAACCCATGTCCGACCGAGGCACGACGCGCCGCGCCGTCCTAGGCCCGCATGCCTGTGGCAGAACCAACCTGAATTATACCGGCTTAAGTACGCAAGTCCACTCCAGAGGGCTCCAATGTACTTCAAACGGTATAATCCCTTGGCCTGTCGGGTAGCGTTCCGATAAACCACCGATACAGGATCAAATAAGGTTACCTCACACGAAGGTGAGTCCAGAGATACAGTCACCATCATATTTTACATCACAGGGAATTACATTACAGGAGTTTCCAAAAGCAGTACAAAGTTCCAAATTTAGAAAAGTTATTACAAACTGTTAAAGTTATGGTTTTTGGCAGCAGAAAACAAACGCGACAATTTATAACTCGTCGTTAAGATGGATGTCCTGCTAAGCCCGGGCACGACATCACTCGGTATCATCAATGTTGGCCGGGTCGGATCCCATTCCACGGACCAACCATCTGGAAGAGCATCGGGCCAAGACAGGGGAAGAGAAGGGTCTTCAAAGATGTTTCCTGAAAAACATATAACTAGCAAGGCTGAGTATACTAATACTCAGCAAGGCTTACCCGGAATTGGGTATACTTTAGCCCGTAACTAAACTCATGAAGGCATTTCAAGGGTTCTGGGTTTAATTTCAGCTGAAAAGCAACAAAGAGTATGATCTACTTTCAACTTTTAGTTTTCAGGTTCTAGTTGATTATCCATTCTAGATTAGCACCTACGCTAAGCAAGCAAGGTAGAGATTATCATTCAGCATGATTATTCCATCAGTGGTTACACTTCTTACTCTATGTGGCAAAAGGGATAAGCAGTCTCAATCTCTGCGAGAAACGGACGATTCCTGAATCGAATTTCAACCTTGCAAGGTAAACCTAACACACACGCTTGGAACATCCAAGGATCATTCCGAAGCAACCGTTACATCAAAAGAAATGCATCGGCTGACAGCTATTACACAGAAACATCATAGACTCAAAGGAAACGGATGCTTAGCAGCTGAGCTAATAGCCGATGCTGAAGCATAGCTACAGAGATGTATTAGCTAAGCAACAGATGCACATGAACTAACAAGGATTCTTATATGAAAAGGACCTTAGGGAAAAGGCAATCAAAACAAGGACAAAGTCTTGATGGCAAGGATATGAGCACTCGTGTGATAGGATTAACTAAATATCACACATCTCCACTTGAGACATACATCCTATGATTTACCTTTCAGCTACAACACATGCATATCACATAAGGTACAAATAAAGCACTCATTCCCTAATACATAACCTAGCCACAAATCGAAGACTTTCAGCTCAAGATCACAACATAAAACTTGTAGATTTTGACCTAAGGATTCAAACAAAACTGATTTTGTATTTTTATGAATTTCTTACGAATTTCTATGGAATGTAGAAGTTCACTGATTTGAAATAAAGAAGGCTCTGGAAGTTTTACAAAGAACACCCTAGAACTTTCTAAATCGAAGCAATTAAGTCCTTGATCGGGAAAAATAGAGGATAGGAAGAAGACGACGATGTTCCGGCAAAGGGGTCGCCGGCATTTGGAAGATTCAGTGGGTCAGGGCAAACCTTGGGGTAGCTTTGGTGGTGGAGAAGAACGGGCGGAAAGTGAATTCCTGCGATGAACAGGATCGGCGGTGAGAAAAGCTCGACAGTGGCAAGGTTCCGTGGGTGACGAAAAAGCTTGCCAGGGGATTGTAGTGGGTGGAGGATGGCCGGAGGGGTATTCCTCACGGTGACCTGTGGTGGCGGTAGTCGGCGTTGCCACGGCGATGATGTTCCGGCATACAGGGATCGAAGAGGCTCGATGGGGGTCCAGGAGTTTCTTCGAGATGTTGTGGTCTTGCTCGGGCGATTGACGAGGGGTAGGAGCTGCTGGAAGTCGTGGACTTATGGGAGAAGATGATGGAGCCGGATTGGTTCGCTATGCCGACTCCTCCGCGAACCTTAGGGTTTTCCTGCTCACGGGCTGAGCCTCCTCTGCTCACGCACATGTGTTGCTGAAACACGGTCGGCACACCCGCGTAGCCTCCTGCAGGACCGCCACGCTTGGTCGCATCTCCTACGCGCTGTTCCTGTACTGCTCTCACACCACTGGCCCTTAACCTGCTCGCGCGTGGCCTGTTGCCTTGCACGCGCACTCGCCTGCGGAATCGAGCCGAGCCGGCCGCCGGCAGAACGCTCCCGCTCACACCCGCGGACGCGCCGGTCCAATTCCGCTCGGATCTTCGGGTCCTGCAACTCCGCCGCCCTTTCCACCTGCTGTGACGCCATCAGGGCCGGCCTACCACCGCTTCCGGTCTTGCGCTGCGCGTCGAACCCGCGCCGCGTTGCTCCTGTCCCAACCTCCGCATGGGTGAAGAAAGTTCGCCGTATCTGGCTGCACCGTGGCTCCTCCGAGCTCATCGCGCCCAGTCGCCGCCTTCGTTTCGCCTCCTCTCCTTCCGATTCGCCGTGCCATAATCACTCCTCCGCCTCCGTGAGGGCCGTGGTCTGCCTGCATTAGGGCCGTGCCTTCCGCTGCCTCCTCCTCGACGTTCTCCATGCGCGGCTCCACTGCTCCCGTGCGGATCCGCCTGCAGCCGCTGCACTGCAGCTCCTCTCGCACAGCACGTGACCGCCCTGCACACCGTCGTCCTGCACGCCGTCGCCCTGCGCAGCTACTCCTCCTCCTCCTGTTGCCGGACCCGCGCTCGCTCCAGCCTTGTCGCGCCGCACCTGCACATGCCCGAGCCGCGTGCGCCTCAGCTCCACGCCTACCGCGCCACCACGCGCGCCTGCGCCACCCACTCCAGCGCCGCCTGGTCTCGGGCTCCACTCCTTCTCCTGCGCCACGCCTCTAGCTCCCGCACCAGACCTAGCGCCTACCGCGCCACCACGCGCTCGGGGCCTCTAGCTCCAACGCCGCCTGGCCCGCGTGCCGCTCACGCGTTTGCTCCACGCCTCCCGCACGCCCGCTCGCGCACCTGGCCGCCAGCCACCTGCCTCCGCCCGAGCCCGGCGCCGTCCGCGCCGCACGCCCCGCTTTGGCACCACCCGCGCCGCTCGCCCGCGCAGCGCCCGCTTGGCGCTACCCGCGCGCCCGTGCGCTCGCTCTGGCGCCGCCCGCGCCTCCCGAGCCGCGTGGAGGAGAGAGAGAGGGGGGGCCAGGGTGGAGATAAGGATGGGGCCAGAGAGAGAGAGATGCCGCCGCCAGTGGAAGGAGGAGGAAGCCAAATAGAAGAAGAACAGAGAGAGAAGAAGGGGAAATAGGATTTCCCAAGGACTTAAGCGCAAATCTAGAAAATTGCAGGGACCTTTTGTAAAGCATAATTTCTCATTAATCTAAAACCCTAATGAAGAAATGCCCAAAGCGAAAGTTGGAGAGTTTTTCAAATTCTACAACATTGCTTTAGGGCTCAAGTTATAAAACTCAAAGCTTATATCTTTACACGTTAAATTTTGAACAAAGGTTGGATTTGAATTACTTTTGTCGTAAAGAGTGTAACTTCATAACATTTAGGACCTAAATGCAAGCATTTATGACACGTCATGATGACGGCATAGACACGTCATAATGATTGGATAGACATGTCATGATGACTTGCACCTTTTACACTTTAGTCCTGAGTAACTTTGAGAATTACTTTTGTAAATCAACTACTTGCACAAAAGGACTTATACTTTTATAAAATTACATAAATACCCTTATTTTCACCACTTTACCCAAACTTTTACACAATTCAACACATACATTTCTAATGCAACTTTTAGATAAATATATATTTTTTTTACAGGGGATAAAGTAAGAAAAATATGTTTGCAAAACCACTCTTCACTTATTTTGAAATTACCTCCTATCCAATTACATTTTGCAAAAACAACCCTAATTTTTCCATAATTACAAAAATACCCTTTTTACTTGCACTTTAAATTTTCAAAAGCTTCACATAAACACACACAAGCTTTACACTAACAAGCACATACTTCACACTAAAAAATAATGTGCCTAGTTTACAATTACTTGAACTGTCACAACGCCGAGGCCCCTCAGCCGCCCTATAAAGCCGCCGCCCCGCGCCCTTGCTCCCGTCAACCCCGCAGCCGCCGCCTCGCCTCGCGAACCATAGTCGCACAAGGCACCGCCGCCGCACCTCGGCCGCCTTCGCCGTCGCCGCCTCGCTGCTTCTCTGTTGCGCGAGCAGCCGCCGGAGTTCTGCCTTGGGGTAAGGGTCCTCATAGGCCTGCTTTCCTTCTTCCTCTCCCCTTCCCGCTACAACGCTTGCTCGCTGTCGCCACCGTGCCGCGCCTCATCGCCATCCGCCTTCCCCGGTCCCTGGCGCCTCTTTCCAAGCCCCTAAACGCGTTCCCCTCATCGCTCTCTTTCTCCCAGGGCAAACCCAAGCCGAAATCATGGACGAAATCGCGTTTACATGATTCCCCGATGAGCCCCGCCGCCGACGCCATCGCACGGCTCGCTGCCGGCGTCTAGCGCCGCCACCCGTGCCGCCCCAGCCCCGCTCAGTCGTCCGATCCAGATCCGACAGTCTAGATTAGATCTAGACTGGGGTCAAATAACCCGATACCGGTGAATTCTAGGATCTTTTGCACTTTAGCCCCTGAGTTCTATCGAAATCAACCCGTAGTCGACGGCAGTTCAAAAGTATTCACGAGTAGATCCTTTTTCTTTTGTTTAAGCCCCTATCTTTTTCTAAAATAGAACTCACTGTCCCTAGCCCCTTTGTTTTTCAATCTAAACCCTAGATTAAAGGTTTCTTTGTTCAGAGCCCTTCTAGTTTCAATTCTTTTACAAATAAGCCCCTAGAATCATGTTTTAGCCATAACTTCTCCGTTTAACTCCGTTTTTATCAATTCTCACGCTCACGCGACCCTTGCGACAACAGTAGCTTTGTAACATTGTTTTGCTCTGTTTATATTTTTTGGTGTACTGTTTCTTAGTTATTGTACTTGTCTATTTTTATGTACATGTGTGTTGCGATAGACGGTGCGCAGTTCGAGTGTCCGCATGCACAAGGCTTTGAAGACGTTCCTGAGTAGCAGTAGTACTTTGACGAAGGTAGGTGGTCCTTGATCATATTCCAGTTCTAGTAACTTTCTAAATACACACATTTACTTTATATGCAAGCATGTGTCTATAATATGATGGATCCCAAACTAAGATGTGCCTAATTTCCTTTGAACTTCCTTGATTAAACCTGGGTTGTTATATTTATGTTGTAGCTACGCTAGTTGCTTTTACTTAGACTTTAGTTGGATAACCTGAAAATCACGCTACACCGGTTTTACTCATGTTCTGGAATCCCTTTATGGTGATAATTAAGATCATTGCATTAATTGAAATATGGAGAACGACCTAGGAAAATAGTGCAACCACAGTACTACATGGCTCTGGTCTTGACTAATTAATTAGAAAATTTATCTTATGATAATCTTACCGAAAGGGCAATAGGGGTTGCATCGTCGGGGTATAGCTCGGTCCTCTTGAGGCTTTATGATATGTGGTCCTTGGCTAAGGCACTTCCTCATTAGGGAGGGTTATGACCGCTTTGACTTTAAACCTTAGCGGATTGTCATAAGTTAGGAAATATTTGTAAAGGTCTCGTAGTGAATCCCTGCCACTCACCTCGAAAGTGTTTAAGGGCCTTGCAAACCCGGGCATCAAGGGAAACACGAGTTGTGGGTAAAGTGTACAATCTCTGCAGAGTGAAAATTGATATATCAGTCGTGCTCATGGTTAAGAGCAGCTTGGACTCTCACATGATTTATAATGAAATTTAAAGATGATCTAAATCGATGTTCTTTATTTATGTCATTGATACTTATCTCTTTTACTTATTCAAGGGTTGGTATATACTTACACTTAGTTAATGCTTGCTAAATAAAACTTGGTCAACTAAAAATACTTATCGCAGTCAAATCATGTCAACTTTTTCTTGATTTTGGCCTTGCATGTCATATAATTTACTCCACTTGCTGAGTACCAACCATAAGTGTACTCACTCTTGCTTTATTAAAACCAATGTTGCTCAGAATAAGATAATTGTCCGGAGTTCCCTGAAGATTTTAAGGAGTTCTAGGCGTATATCTCCCAGTCATCTGCCTGTGAAGTTGAAGTCCGCTGCTAGTTATAAACGTTTATTTATTCACTTAAGATTAAGACTTTCGATTATGTAATAAAGTACTATAATACTCTCTTTCGTTATGACATTGTTTTGGGTACACGCTTGTATTGTCTACCATATGTCTAAAATATGAAATTAAGGACTTACTCTTTGTTGCTTTTCAGCAAAAAGAAACCCTAGAACCTTAGAGCCATGCATGCTTAGTAGTCGGTATTTACATACCACTAGTCGGGTAAGCTTGCTGACTATTAATATACTCGGCCTTGCTTGTGGCAATATTTTCAGGTGTGTCTTTTTGAAGAGATGATAGCTGGTTTGAGTTGGCCGTGTACTTTACCGACTGGTTGGTCAGTGGAATGGGATCCATCCTCGGCCAACAATAATTCTGCCGAGTGATGCCATGTATGGGCTTTATCATGGTATCCAGATCGACGCTAGATGATCGTGTTTTTCTTTCCGCAGCTTTTAAGCTCTAAATAAATTTTTATGTTGAACTTTAAAAGTACTCGTGTGGTGAACTCGACTTGTAATAATTGATGTCCGACTCATGAAGATAAAATCTGTGGAATGTTGTAATATCTGGACTTGCCTTCATGCGAGTTACGTGTATGCTTTGTTTCCATCGAAATCTTAAGTGCTCGCTTGGGATTTACCCGACAGACTATCGGATTACTCTGTTTGAAGTGCATGGTAGCCGATTCATCTTTATGGATGATGGTTAGTGCACTTGAGCCAGGTTAATTCAGGCAGTTCTGCCATAGCTAGTATTAGAACAAAAAGCGTACGTCAGAGTATGAAACAAACCTTAAAAATAAGTTTTCTAAAACTTGACCACAAAACTCCTATTTGAAACATGCGTTGGACTTGTTATGGATTATAACTAGTTCGTAAAGCCCTACGGGAATATGAGAATATGTCTAGATGGCAATATTTATTAGGATATCTATGTGAGTTTTCTACACTAACCACGAGTACCGCAAGTATAATAGGTTAAGAATGAAGAGAGCTGGACTAGTTATTATAAGGAGAGCCGTACTAAATTAAGCCACCCAATTAACTCCGTAAGGCTAAGTTAATGGCCATCGTGAAGTTGTGAGGACGGAAAGGTCGTGCATGCTGCATATCTTTAAATTCAAATAAAGAAATTGAGTTATGGATGAACCGTACAAAAATCCACCCCAAAATAGCTAAATCACTACACGAAGTTCAACTACATTTATGTTGTTTTCAGTCCAATCTAAGGATATAGTTATCTTGGACTATGATCTAACCTTGGGTTTGACCAGGAAAGTTGTGCACGAGTACTTTAGGAATGCTCTGGTAACTTTTGCGACTTGTTGCATATCACCTACAGAAGTTATGCTCAGTTTTGTGCACTGTCCAGACGAGGTCCTCCCACTGACAGAATCGAGGCGCGAAGGATCGTCCGACGCACCAAGATGTTTGTCGCCATCGACGGCGAGCTATACAAGCGGAGCCCATGGCCTGTAGGGATGCTCATGAACTGCATCCCGACCCAACAAGGCAAGGAACTCCTCTAGGAGATCCACGCTGGCATCTGTGGGCACCATGCAGCCCCGCGGTCCCTGATTAGCAAGGCCCTTCACCAGGATTTTTACTGGCCGACTGCACTACGCGACGCGGAAGAACTCATCCGCACATGCAAGGAGTGCCAGTTCTATGCCCGGCAAACCCACCTGCCAGCGCAGGCGCTCCAAACCATCTCCTGAAGCATCCCCTCATCCGAGGTGACTAAATGTGATACAAATATCAGTCCCAGGAGGCTAATAACACATTTATTACATCAGATGGTTCATTACCGTACAAACCGTCAAGGTAGCGGGCACTGAAGCGCCACTATCAAGAGGGACAACATAAGGACTACAAGCCAAACTAAAGTGCCAATGAAATCTAAGATAACACCAAAGTCTTGCGCCATGGTAAGCTTCCTGTGGAGACCCTGAACCACAGGCAAGGTTGGGTGCAGGAAGCGACCTACTCGACGTCTTCAAGAACGAAGTTCGGATCCTCCTCTATAAAAATTAGGCAAGAGTGAGTACATACGTACTCAACAAATCCAACCACACCCACGGGGGGGGGGGGATAATAAAGATCATGCACAGGATATATCAAGGGTAAGGCTAGGCTTCATTTGCGATAAAGCGAGGTTTTATACATGCAAAGGTTCATTTAATAAAAGAGTTTTCTCAAAACATTTCTGTAGTATTCGAATAATAAGTGGGATTGATCCTACATAAAGGATCCAAGTTTTAATGCTATCGGACTCCACGTCCACAGTAGCTCACGGCACAACTGCCGGACACTTTCAAAACAACTCACGCCACAAAACCAACCATCCCAAGATGTCTATTGAAGTGACCATGCTGTAACTCATCCAATACCGTGGACACGGCTATTCGAATAGATTTTACACTCTGCAGAGGTTGTACACATTACCCACAAATAGGATACTGCACTACGAACACCTTAGTGTCGCTGTGGATCCTAACAAAGCCATTACCCACCTTAGCTGAATCTAACTAGCCAACACGGAAGCAACCATGGGTTAATGATCTATCAACAAAGTCATAACCGGGACATAACTCACACAGATTGTATTTCTTTTCCATGTTCTCCCGTTGCTCACCAGCTCTCCTTTTGGCTAGCAGAACAACTAGTGGGGTTTATGCTAAGCCGTTGCCCACACAACGGTCGAGTGGTTGTACGATAAGTGGGTTAGGCAAGACGACACCTCAGTTCATCCTTACATTGACAAGACGGACATCTCCCAACCATGCTCAACCACAAAGGTACAAGCTCACCCGTGGCATTTCACACAGGAAATACCATCCATCTCATCAAATTATATCCTTCTTTTATTTTCCCAAAATCCCATTTTACCTTTTATAACACTCACACCTTTATTTTTGATAAAGTGCGTTGTGGTCATGATTAAAATATAATAAAGGGAATAAAAGGTCCTAAGCATCTCTAGCAGTAGTTAACATCCAGCAGAGCAAACCCTATATAGACATTAATCTAGGTCATCAAGGAATCGTCATAGCAATCAAGGGGTGGCTATCCAACCATGTCTTGCAACAATGCATTTTATAAAACAGGCCAATAGGTTGTGTTTATAAAACTGGGATAAATATTCATCAAAGGATGGGATTGGACTTACCGTCCTCAAAGCCTTCCGGAAGCTCCTCCTCGAGGTACGGGTCTTCGAGCTCCGGCTCGCGGTCCTGCTCCTCCTCGGTCACACCATCGGCTACAACACACAAACAATCACACAATAAAAACAAAGTTCGCCGACGAGCTAAAAAAAAGAGGGAAATAGAGATCTTCGATTAAAAAAAGATAGAGAAGACTATTATATTTGTCGGATGTGGATCCTGAGACTTGGAGAGAATATTTGATGTGTGGTGGAGTTTGGAATCGATTCGGAGCATAATGTCACATGAAATGGAGGGCTGCGGACTGCATAAGGAGGAAAGGTGGAGGGGGTTATGCACAAGTCTGCCTTTCTTCTTCCTTGAGACAGAACAGGAGGGGGGGAACGGTAGGAGGGGGGGCGGCCAGGCCATGGGCGCCGGCCCCCCCTGGTGCATGGCAACGCCCGGGGAGGAGGAGAAAATGGAGAGGAGGCCGAGGGGGTCCGATTCCGGCCCTCACCTCGTGCGGAGACGGTCTACGGAGGGCTGTCCACGGAAATGGGTGGTGGCCGGCAATGGTGAGCGGCGGCGGCGAGCTGCAGCGTGAGGTAGAGGAGGGGAGGTGCTGGGGCTATGTGGGCGGAGTGAGGGGCGGCTTGGGGTATGATTTATAGGTCGAGAGGAAGAGGGGAGATGGCCGGCATGGGAGGGTCACGAGCAGTACAGGAGCCTCGCCATTAATGGCGGCCGGGATGCTCGGGAACAAGGTGCAAGCTGCGAGGGCGAGGGGACGGGACGGAAACGGGCCGGCGCAGCAGCGGGCCGCACGCCGGCTTGGCGTACACGGGCAGCAGGCACGCAGTGGCACAGTGAGTAGCAGCGGCCGCGGAGGCCGTGGCATGACGCGGGTGGCGTGATGGGCGTGCACAGCCAGCAACGGGGGCAGCGGCGGGTCGTGCGCTGGCCCGCGCGTGCGCGCAAGGAGCGGGCTACAGCTCTAGCAGGCAGTAGCCAGCACAGGGGGGAAAAATGTAGAAGAAAGAAATAAAATGGATTTGAACAAAATATGAGAAAAGAAAAGAGGGGACACGCGCGCGGCACCGACGATCACGGCCGGGCAGGCGCACGCGGCCGACCGCGACACGATGGTGATGTGACGGGACAGCGGGGCCAGTGGAAAAGGAAAAGGGACGGGCGGCTCCAAGGAAAAAGAGGAAGAGACTGCGCGATGTCGGGACGGCGAAAAATCGGGAGGTGGGTTTTGGGAGCTCAAGCGGCGGAAAAGGTTTAAAAGATTTTTAAGCGAGTGATTGGTAATGTAATTTAAATAAGATAAAAATGTGGGCGTTACAAACCTACCCCACTTAAAATGAATCTCGTCCTCGAGATTCAGCTGACTCCTAAATAGATGGGCAAACTCTTTCTTAAGGGCATCTTCACGTTCCCATGTAGCTTCTTCCACTCCATGTCTGCTCCAGTGAACTCTGCAAATCTATACTTCGGAGTTTCTTGTCCTTTTTGTGACAGTGTCCAGAATCTTGACAGGTACTTTCTCGTACCGAAGATCCGTCTGTAAAGCTATTTCATCTTCCGGCACATGCTCTTTCTCGGGTACCCTCAGACATCTTCTCAGTTGGGATACATGGAATACTGGGTGTATGTCAGCCATTCTTTCTGGTAACTCTAGACGGTATGCTACGGCTCTAATTTTCTTCTGTACTTGATACGGTCCAATGTACCGAGGGGCTAGTTTCCCATGTACCTGAAATCTTCGAGTCCCTCGAATAGGTAAAACCTTGAGATAGACGAAGTCTCCTGGATTGAAGCTTACTTCTCGTCTCTTCTTGTCTGAGTAACTCTTCTGTCGAGATTGGGCTGCCTTCAGTTTTTCTCTAATTTCAGCCACTCCTTTTCGCTTCCTTTATGAGCGCGGGTCCAACTAGGGCACGCTCTCAAACTTCTGACCACATTAGGGGGGTGACATGCCCAAGCTTGCTTGATAACTGTTGTTGTACGAAAACTCAGCATAGGGTAAACTTTGTTCCCAATCCTTGCCATAAGTAAGGACACATGCTCTTAGCATATCTTCCATAATCTGGTTCACCCTTTCTGTTTGCCCATCGGTCTGCGGGTGATAAGCCGAACTGAAATCCAACTTGGTGCCCATGGCCTTATGCAAACTTTTCCAAAACCTAGAGGTGAATTGGGTTCCTCTATCCGAAACAATTCTACTAGGCACACCATGCAGCTTCACTATGTTATCCACATAGAGCCGGGCTAGCTTTTCTCCACCATAATTGGTCCGCACGGGTAGGAAGTGAGCGACTTTTGTGAGCCGGTCCACTATCACCCATATGGAGTCATGTCCTTTCTGTGTCCTGGGTAAACCCACTATAAAATCCATTCCTATCTCATCCCATTTCCAAACTGGGACGGGTAAGGGTTGCAGCAATCCTGCTGGCTTCTGATGTTCGGCCTTGATTCTTTGACAAGTATCACAATGGGCGACGAACCGTGCAATGTCCACCTTCATTCCACTCCACCAATACTTTTGTCTTATATCCACATACATCTTGGTGGATCCTGGGTGGATGGAATATGCCGAGTTGTGAGCCTCATCCATAATAGTCTGCCGGAAGTCTCCTTCCTTGGGTACGCAAATTCTATCTTTGTACCATAAGGTTCCTTTGTCATCCACTCTAAAACAACTCACGCCACAAAACCAACCATCCCAAAATGTCTATTGAAGTGACCATGCTGTAACTCGTCCAATACCGTGGACACGGCTATTCGAATAGATTTTACACTCTGCAGAGGTTGTACACTTTACCCACAAGTAGGATACCGCACTACAAACACCTTAGTGTCGTTGTGGATCCTAACAAAGCCATTACCCACCTTAGCTGAATCTAACTAGCCAACACGGAAACAACCATGGGGTTGATGACCTATCAACAAAGTCATAACCGGGACATAACTCACATAGATCGTATTCCTTTTCCATGTTCTCCCGTTGCTCACCAGCTCTCCTTTTGGCTAGCAGAACAACTAGTGGGGTTTATGCTAAGCCGTTGTCCACACAACGGGCGAGTGGTTGTACGATAAGTGGGTTAGGCAAGATGACACCTCAGTTCATCCTTACATTGACAAGACGGCCATCTCCCAACCATGCTCACCCACAAAAGTACAAGCTCACCCGTGGCATTTCACACAGGAAACACCATCCATCTCATCAAATTATATCCTTCTTTTATTTTCCCAAAATCCCATTTTACCTTTTATAACACTCATACCTTTATTTTTGATAAAGCGCGTTGTGGTCATGATTAAAATATAATAAAGGGAATAAAAGGTCCTAAGCATCTCTAGCAGTAGTTAACGTCCAGCAGAGCAAACCCTATATAGACATTAATCTAGATCATCAAGGAATCGTCATAGCAATCAAGGGGTGGCTATCCAACCATGTCTTGCAACAATGCATTTTATAAAACAGGCCAATAGGTTGTGTTTATAAAACTAGGATAAATATGCATCAAAGGATGGGATTGGACTTGCCGTCCTCAAAGCCTTCCGGAAGCTCCTCCTCGAGGTACGGGTCTTCGGGCTCCGGCTCGCGGTCCTGCTCCTCCTCGGTCACACCGTCGGCTACAACACACAAACAGTCACACAATAAAAACAAAGTTCACCGACGAGCTAAAAAAAGAGGGAAATAGAGATCTTCGATTAAAAAAAGATAGAGAAGACTATTATATTTGTCGGATGTGGATCCTAAGACTTGGAGAGAATATTTGATGCGTGGTGGAGTTTGGAATCGATTCGGAGCATAATGTCACATGAAATGGAGGGCTGCGGACTGCATAAGGAGGAAAGGTGGAGGGGGTTATGCACAAGTCTGCCTTTCTTCTTCCTTGAGACAGAACAGGAGGGGGGAACGGTAGGAGGGGGGGCGGCCAGGCCATGGGCGCCGGCCCCCCCTGGTGCATGTCAACACCCGGGGAGGAGGAGAAAACGGAGAGGAGGCCGAGGGGGTCCGATTCTAGCCCTCACCTCGTGCGGAGACGGTCTATGGAGGGCTGTCCATGGAGATGGGTGGTGGCCGGCAATGGTGAGCGGCGGCGGCGAGCTGCAGCGTGAGGTAGAGGAGGGGAGGTGCTGGGGCGGTGTGGGCGGAGTGAGGGGCGGCTTGGGGTCTGATTTATAGGCTGAGAGGAAGAGGGGAGATGGCCGGCATGGGAGGGTCACGGGCAGTACAGGAGCCTCGCCATTAATGGCGGCTGGGATGCTCGGGAACAAGGCGCAAGCTGCGAGGGCAAGGGGACGGGACGGAGATGGGCCGGTGCAGCAGTGGGCCGCACGCCGGCTTGGCATGCACGGGCAGCAGGCACACAGTGGCACAGCGAGTAGCAGCGGCCGCGGCGGCCGTGGCGTGACGCGGGCGGCGTGATGCGCATGCACAGCCAGCAATAGGGGCAGCTGCGGGTCGTGCGCTGGCCCTCGCGTGCACGTAAGGAGCGGGCTACAGCTTGAGCAGGCAGTAGGCAGCACAGGGGAAAAAAAACAAAAGAGGAAGCCAAACAAAAAAAAGAGTCTGGGAAAAAATTTAGAAGAGAGAAATAAAATGGATTTGAATAAAATATGGAAAAAGAAAAGAGGGGACACGCGCGCGGCACCAACGATCGCGGCCGGGCAGGCGCACGCGGCCGACCGCGACACGATGGTGATGTGATAGGACGGCGGGGCCAGTGGAAAAGGAAAAGGGACAGGCGGCTCCACGAAAAAAGAGGAAGAGACTGCGCGATGTCGGAACGGCGGAAAATCGGGAGGTGGGCTTCGGGAGCTCAAGCGGCGGAAAAGGTTTAGAAGATTTTTAAGCGAGTGATTGGTAATGTAATTTAAATAAGATAAAAACGTGGGCATTACATCCCCCTCACATTGCCGTTCGCGGTCTGGGGTCTCGACATGGTTGGACCTCTCAAGAAAGCTCCTGGCGGCTTCACCCGCCTGCTCATCACAGTGGACAAGTTCACCAAATGGATTGAGGCAAAACCGATCGTCAAGCCCAGCTCTCAAGAAGCTGTCAAGTTTTTTCTTGACATCATCTACCAGTTTGGTGTGCCCAACACCATCATCATGACAATGGGACCAACTTCACTGGCAAGAAGTTCTTGGATTTTGCTGACAGATACGGGATCAAGATCGTCTAGACGTCAGTCGGACACCCTCGCACTAATGGGCAGGTCGAAAGGGCGAATGGCATTGTCCTCCAGGGACTCAAGCCTCGCATCTTCGACCAGCTCAACAAGTTTGCTGGCCGGTGGGTTTAGGAGCTCCCAGCTGTCTTCTGGAGCCTGAGGACAACCCTCAATCGGTCCACAGGATTCACCGTGTTCTTCCTAAATTACGGGGCGGAAGCCGTGCTACCCTCCGACTTAGACCATGGTACCCCAAGGGTCAAGGCCTTTGTCCCCGACCAAGTTGTGGAGGCTCAGCAGGACCTGGTCGACTTATTGGATGAAGCCTGGGAGAGGGCTCTGGTCCACTCAACAAGCTACCTGCAGACCCTTCACAGGTACCACGAGAGAAAGATCCGGGGAAGAACCCTCGAAGTCGACCAAGAACAAGCATAAGCTCACTCTGCCTAGGGAAGGACTGTACAAGATCGTGGAGGTGGTCCAGCAAGGAACCTACCAACTGAAGGATAGCGACGGCAACATCCTCACCAACAATTGGAACATTGAGCGGTTACGTCACTTCTTCTCCTAAATTTGGTCCTTCCATACACTTTTGTTCAAAGATGACTACTACAGCGCCCCGGCCCAAGCACTCTCAGCCCGAGTTGCTCGGGAGCCCCATGGGGGTACACTGCCACGCGCGCACCGTTACCCCCTCTTTCCTTCTAAAACTCACATACAGAATGGCAACCTCTTTTCACCCGAATGAAGGGCGACACGTTCCTCCAGCACTAACTAAGTGATTTCTTTTGGGCCACCTAACCTACCGAGCCCTCGTCACAACCTACGGCGAACTAGCAGTTGACGCCACTCGAGCCAGCCCTAGCCTACACGGTTCAGCCTACGATTAGCGAGCAGGTTCGAATGGGAAAGTGCGAAGGCAAAAAAATCATTCTAGGAAACAAAGGGATATGGGTGGGACACGCTTCCCAAACATCATTGAAACAAACATCAGCTAAAGTAACTGCAAACACTTAAGGATGTTCACTCGAGGGCTCCTTTAAGCCTCCCACACCAAGTTTCTAAAAACAAAAGCTAATCATAAAACTTTCTACTGCGGCGTCTCATCCGCGTTGGATGACGATGCGGATGAGAGGAGCTGCGTTGCAGGGTTGACTGGAGGATTTCCTTGATCTAGAGCTGGCTCAACTTGGATAGTGCTCGACCCGGCTTCTGTAGATTGGACGCCGCCTAAGCCACGAATCGCTTCCCTCTCCATGCATCGAGCCTCCTTCACCCACTCCACGGTGGTCGTCTCTATTATCGCCGTCGCGACTGGCACCAAGCTCTGTCCGAGTTCACAGAGCTGGTCGGCGAACAACCCGACGGCGTAGCCCCTCCCGACTACCCCAAAGTCCAGGGTCGGGTAGTGCGACGCCACCGACGTCAACCCCCCCGAGGTGCCGTGGAAGACTCCATCACTGATGAGCCCCGCCACCTCACCCAGGATTTGTGAGAGATCAGCGACGAGCCCGCTCGACCCCGAACGAGGCCTGAGCACCTCCGTGACCACCGATCGCACTGCACCTTGTAGCTAGCTGAGCTGTTCTTCGAGGACCTTGTTCCTCTCCAATGAATCTGCCAGCGCCTGCGCATTCTATGCCATCGATTCTCTGGCGCTGGCTAGATCGGATTCGGCGGCACGGCAAGCATCTTCTGTCCTCTACAGCACGCTCTTCAGGAGACCGTTCCTTGTTTCCAGCTCTAAACATGAACAAAGCAAAGGTCAGAGGCCACATAATGCGGAATAGAACCAAGAGGATGGGAGGAAAGAACCACTCACCAGTCACGGCCGCCTCCAATATCTTGAGCCCCTCTTCCCTTTGGGGTAGTGTCACCTCCAACTCAGTGATACACTGTCTCCTGGACTGAGCCTACCCTTCAGCAAAGGCTCGGGCCACCCGCTTCGCTCCCAGTGCCGCCTGCTCTGCTCCCAAAGCTGATCGGGACATGGCAAGTTCCTGTTCGGCGGCAACCGTGTTGCCACGCTCGTGGAGCACCGATGCCCGAGCAGCCTCTAATTCGTGGGTCAGCTCCACGATCCGTCGCTGCGCCGCCGCCTTCTGCCCAAGCCAAGCGTGCTCCTCCCGGAGGAACCGGGATTTGTTCAACGTAATCCTCTCCAAGTTCTTCAAAACAAGAAGTCAAAAACATCAAGTCAGGATACCCACCAAAAACTAGGAAGGGGCCCTTAAGACTCACTCGAGAAATACTTAGCAGTTCGCCGGACATGGTCCACCGAGCGACCTTGACCCTGCGAAGCGCTTCCTCGAGCCCCGATTCCGCGATGTTGAGCTCATCACAGGCCGACTACCCACTTTGCTCGAGTAGATCCCAATGTTTCACCTCCCGCTCATCGTGTAGGAAAAATTCAGCCTCACTCTTCTTGCTAGGGTCGGGCCACACCCACACTCCGACCGACCCGCTCGTTGAGCTGGACGGACTGGAGATAGGGACCATTGCCCACTACTGACCTTCCCCCAGCGCTACCTGCTCTATCGGGGGACCGCTTTATTGGCCGAGGCGCTTGTCCGCCTGACCCTAAGCCTCCTCGCCCTCGGTCTCAGTGACCATGTTCGCGGATGACGGCGTAGCCCCTTCATCCTCCTCCAACTCAGACCACGCGGGCGAACCATATGCTCCTCCACCTAGGGACTCGGGGGGCCGCGATCTCATTCTCCTTTACTCCACCTGACGGGGGAGGCGCTGCCACGGTCACTTCCACACCGGACTGTAAGGGCATCGCCTCCATCACTAGTGGCCTGCCTGTGGAAACTAGTTCCTGACCCCCTCCTCGGGTCGGAGCAAACCGTGCCAGGCTGGGTCTCCATGGCACATGCTCAATATCAGCCCCAAGGGTGATCGTCGTCAAGTCGCTGCAAAGAAAAGTGGAGTAAACAAAAAACATCCTGAAATGAGAGCCGAAACCACAAAAGCGGTCCTCTTACTTCGACGCCTGTCCAATTGGAGCAAGTCCAAGCTTCTTGAACCTTCGGATGGGCGGCGGGGACCGTAAACCATGACCCATTGCGTGGCTCAAGCCCGGGGCCAACACTGCCGACTCCCGAGGCATGGCGTTTTGCAGGTCGCGAGGCGTGTCGGTCACGTTCGTCATCGTAGGGCACGCTTCTGGATCGATGCGCTGCCCCGACTCATCCTCTCGAGAAATGCAACGAGCCCCTTCTCTGAGGTTGGGGCCCCCCATGTCCAGTTGTTTTGCTTCACTGGACGCGCCCCCGTGAATGCCAGGAATGGTGCCTCCACTGGGTTTACTGATGTAGAACCATTCTTCAGCCACCTCTAGTTCGAATCCGTGGGGGTGTACGCTGGGTAATCCCCCGACGAGCGAGGCCTCTTTTGCAAATCGAAGCCCCCGACCGGCACGTGTAGAGGGTCCCCCTTCACTGTCAGACCTCGCCCGTGGAAGAAGGCTCGAAATATATTCACATGTAGATCTATCATGAGGAAGCCCTCGCAGAGTGTGACGAAGCCTGTGATGTGCAGCACCCCATTCGGATTGAGGTGCTGCAGCTCCACCCCAAACTCGTTCAGTAGGCCAAGTAGGAACGGGTGCACCGTGTGCCCCAGGCCATGCTCGTGGAACATGATAAAGCTCTCGATCTCACCGGGATTGGTATGCGGCTCCTTGTACTCCACCGGGAGAGCCCTCCTGTGCGCCCCCGCCTTTGGCAGCAGCAATCCTTTCACCGCGAGATCTTCCAGCTATGACTCCTCCACGGTCGACGGCCTCCAGTACAACATCATTATTGGGAAAGAGGAGGCGGAACGGCTTCTCTCCTCTCGCTCTCTCTCGCTCTCTCTCTCTCTCTCTCTCTCTTGTCCCCTCTCCCTCTTCCTCCTTAGGCACGATGGAGGTGGAGAAGGGGTGGGGCAATCACGATTGGAAAATTGGGGAAATGAAGGCTAGCGGCGGTGATTGGATTAAGGCAAATGGAAAGATAAGGAAGACAACGACCCCCGGTCCTCCCTCTTTAAAGGGAGCCACCCTGCGGAAGCCCAACCTATAGGCCACACTGCGCGGCGTGGAGGCCCACCACAACCATGCGTGGGCGCAAAAAGCGGGGCGACGCTCCAACTTTCATAGTAAGTCCCCCTTGGCCACGCGCCGGAACGGCATTTAACAGTAGGTGGGATGAATCCCTTAAACATCATCAAACTAAAAAAATGATTAATTTTAGTCGTCCACTCGGGGGTACTTCAAGTCCCCCGCACACATTGTCCCAAGCATATACATGAAAAGGCCCAAGGTCGATGCAACCACCGCTACTTCAACCGCAAGAGCCACCTAGGTGCCGTCCTGGCCCGGGTCAGCGCCCCTCATGAGGATGTCATCGATGTCAACGTCCACGGCGATGACGGCAGCGGCTCCGAAGAACACGCTCACGAGCGCCCTCTGTGTGGCAGAACCGCCTGAATTATTCCGGCTCAAGCGCGCTAGTCATCGCTATACAGGCAATCCTAACTCAACGCACTTCAAACGGAACAACCCATTGGTCTATCGGGTCACCGCCCGATACAACCACGGTTCAACAGGATTGAAGCAGGTTTACCTCGCATGAAGGCGAGTTTACAATTGCACAACAGCTCACCAACTTTTAATTCACAGAATATTAAATATTATTACAAACCATTTTAAACTTAAGTATACTTATACAAACATTGTTTAAAAACCACAAGCTATGCAAGCTTGGGTAGAGTCACAGCGGAAGAAATTAACATGCGACTACACACGTCGCGAAGGTTGACTCCAAGTTCAGGGCAAAACCTGGTGTCATTCCGGAGGGTCACTGCCAGCCGGGGACGGATCCCATTCCACGGACCAGCCAAACAAAACATAGATTGGCCATGATGGACCATCCGTGGGGTTCTCAAAGGTCATACCTGAAAAGTAGACTAGCAAGACTGAGTATACAAATACTCAGCAAGACTTAACCGGAATCGGGTATACTTAGCCCATAACTAGACCATTAAGAATTTGAGAGGCTCTGAATTTCTTTTGCTGAAAAGCAACAAAGAGTATGATCTAATTTTCATATTTTAGCTTTCAAATTCTAGTTTCATTAACCATTCCAGGTAAGCACCTATACTAGACAAACAAGGTAGAGATTACATCCATCAAGATTTTTCCAACAACGTTTATTGTTCTTACTCTATGTGGCAGAAGGAATAAGCAAACTCAATCTCCGCGAGAAACGGACGATTCTGAATCGAATTTCCAAATCTTGCAAGGGTAAACCTAACTCACACGCTTGGAACATCAAACGATCGTTCCGAAGCAACCGTTTGCCTTTCATTCCGACTCGTGGAACAGGGCCACCACAAAGCGACTGTAGGACTGTACGCACATCCAATATGCAGGACATACATCTGTAGCGCGACTACATGACCGTACTCCTATCCGCTATGCGGAACGTACTCCCGCACGTCGGTGCCTGAGAAAAACCAAATTACGAGTGGTGGGAGGTATGTCCACTCCTCGGGCCGATTGGTTACTAGGCTTACCGCTTTCCATATTTCACAGCATGTGGCTAGTACTTTCAAATGCTTAGCCACCACTACCACACACTACGACCTTATCAACTTTTATCAACACAGACGGGGTATCCTTTCAAGTCATGATACTGTACATGACCCCGTCCATCATCCTTATAGTGATTGCAGAATAGTAAACATTAAACTCCTATATCGCGCGAGTGACAGGAAATCACTCGACTTCTGCCGATCCTATTAGCAAAACATCTATTCGATAGGGACTCAGGCTCAATACATAGGTTCCTAGTATTCATGCATCTAGGGTTCCATTTCAACTCCTAGACTTAATGCAAGATAAAATATATCAGCATAAAATTGTATAAATGTAATAATTTGAAATACTGGGTTATGCACCGAGGCTTGCCTTCTTGAGCGGGGCTAGGGGCAGGGATGTCAAGGTCTTCCGAACTTTGGTTCGGGGCTTCAGTTAAAGTCTCGACGACGTTCACAGGATCTTCAGAAATCCTTTGCTCGGTTTCCAGGACTAGCTCGTAGTCTCCGTCGTCGAGTGTCGCTGACTCTACATGATATGCAATAATTTTGACTTAGATGGTTCTTGAGTTAAGTATTTTATTTCATGATAAAGTTGCAATCCAAGCGATTGATAAATATAACTGCATAAAATAGGAGATTTAAATTCAAATTCACAAAGTATACTTTAATTCAATATCAAATTACTTGATTTAATAGAATTAAGTCAACAAGTTTGATTTTCATTTTGAAATCCAATCTTCTAGTGGATGAGCTTACTGTGAATTTTTCATAATTTTCTGAAAACATACACTAAAGCATTTGAATTTAGTTCAAACGTCCAGTTTAAATTCAAATCTTAGGTAAAACAGTTTGGCAATTTTTGGATTTTTCTACAATTTCCTATGAATTTTACAAGTTGGCTGATTTGAATAGGGCGGTACTGATTTCCTACAGAAAGGCCCTTGGAAAGTTTTGAATCTTTGCAATTGGGTCCCTGGACGGGCTACACAGGAAAGTCGATCGATGCCGATCAAATTCCGACGAGGGGGCTCACCGGCAGCGAGGGGCAAGTGAGGGGAAAGGTTCAGGAGCTCACAGCAGTCACGGGGGTGGCTGGTGCTAGGGAAGAGAAGGACCGAGGCGGCGTATCAACGGCGAACAGGGGCGGGTGGCGGAGCTCCGAGGGGCATCGACGGTGTTCCGGTGGCTGGAGGGCAGGAGAGCGGCGGAGAAGTGGCTAGAAAGCTTCCCCGGGATGATGTGGTGCTGACGGTGTGCTTGGCCGGGGCTAGGAGGCTGTGGATCGCCGGGACGACGGCGAGGCCGAGCGGCGGCGGAAGCTCGAGCTCACCGGAGTAGTGGTCCGGTCATTCTGGTGCAAGAGAGCGAAATTGGGCAGGCTGGGGAGCACCAGTGGGTGGCAAGGGTGCTTCTAGAGCACTGGATCGGGGATGGGAGGTGGTGGAGGCGGCTGTCGACGACGAGCAGGAGCTACGGCACATGGCCGGCGAGGGCGGCGAGGTCGGGCAGAGAAGAAGACAGAGGAGGACTGGAGGTAGACGAAGGGGGACTTAGTTACAAATTACCAAAAGTACAGGGACTTCACTGTAAAGCCTAGTTAACTTCCAAACGATAGCTCAAATGGAAATGTGCCCAAAAGCAAAAGTGTAGAGTTCAACAAGATCTACAACTTTTCTTCAAGGTTCATCTTCAAAAGAGTTAAGAATTTGAAACTAACATCAAACTTAGCAAAGTTTTTAAACTTTAAAGAAATCCTATTTAAAATCTACACTACACTTGCATCCTTTGGGTAGTTTCACCTCTATTTGCGGTTTAAAAGTAAGTTCTTGACTTTTTGCAAAACAACCTTCATATGTTTTGATTTTACCTCCCATTCTCACCCATTTTGCACTAAAAGACCTAAATTTTCCAGAATTACACAAATACCTTTTTCCCTTTGCATTCAAGTTTTAACACACATACAAAAAATCAAACATACACTTTATACTAGAATCTAGTGGGTCTAAACCCTAAATACCTGAATGTCACACTCCGCTCCAGGGGGCCGGTCGCTGCAAGGAACCCGGGCTCCAGCCGGGCCAGATCCCAGCCAGAACAAACCCGGGCTGAGGCCAGCGCGCTAGCGGCTCCCCAACAAACGCCTAACACCACCGCGTCCCTAACCTGGCACGGTAGGGACCGGAGATGGTTGGGCAACATGTGCCCCTCAGCTCTCACCACCCTCACCGCGTCAAGGGCCGTGTGGGCAAGGGTCTTGCAGCGGTCTTCCAGGTCGTTCAGGCGGTAGCGTAGCTCACCTGCCTCAACATGAGAAGCGGCCACCTCCTCCTCCAAACCTAAAATGCGGGGGGTTAAGAATGCTACAACCACTTCGGAAATAAAAACAAATGGAAGCCCTCGCTATAAGAAATGCACCTGTTGCCCGCGCATGGGCGTCCACGGCCTCGGCCAGGGCCGACGCCGTCTCCTCCTCCGAAGCGTGGAGGACGGCTTTCAAGGCAGTGAGATCAGCCTCCAGCCTGCCCACCTCCCGCATCGCGTCTCAATACCGGCCCCTAGCCTCAGACACCTCACGATCGAGGTCCCATAGCTCCCTGTGCCGGCTCACGTCGAACTCGGATGAGGAGGACGACACCAACGCTGCGGCAGCAGAGGGTCCCCCAACCGCTATGCGCGCGGCGTTGAAGCCTAGAGGACCCGTTTAGATAGCGCAACACGAACACAGAATCAAAACATCACCAGCCGCAATGAAGGAGCGCAACGGCAGGGTGAGCAATGCTTACCCCTGATGGCGCAGAGTCTCCCGGAGGGGCAGCAGCCCTTGAGGCGGAGCGCTAGAGCATTCATCCGCCGGGCGCTTCTCTCCCACCTTCTCGCCAAAGGGCAAGGAAGATGGGAGGACCAATCCTTTTCTTCTGAACGGAAAAACAAGCTCTTGCAGGTGAGAATGTTTGGCCGAGATTGTAGAGTTTTATAATGGGGTTCTGGCACCACGCAACTCACGACCCCTCGGTCTCCATAAGAAGAAGAAAAGGTACCTGTCGCCCCTCCCATTCAAATTAAATTGTGACAGGAATAGGCGGCAGGTGTAGTTACACTCCACCTATCTCGGAAATCAAGGCAGAGCGGGCACCCCATTATCTTTCGTGATGCGGTAGGCTCGCTTCCGACGTGCACCCACAAAAAAACTGCACTAGTACTACAACTCCCCGGGTAAGACTAGTAGGCCACACTCTCATTCGATATATGTGTTTGATTGCTCAGTTTTCAAAATACTTAAAAACCCAAAAGCACGCCGTCGGGGACCAACTCGGGAATCCGACTAACCGAGATTTGAAGGCCGATCCGCGAAGCACTCAAGGCTGCCTCGCGTCAAAAAGAGCCATGGGAGAAAATGTAGATGAGCCCCAGCGGCCCTCACCTGGTCTGCTCAGGCAACAATCCGGGTCATCTCAACCTTCTCATCCGATCCGGACCTCGAGCCATGCCCATAGAATCTCCATCGAGGAGAGGCCAGTAGGCCACCTGAGTCGGTCGGATGACTCGGGCATCTACTGAGAGGTGGGTCATGGAGCAGTGGAATGCCACCTGCGGGCTATGCCAACCCCGTCATGAACGACGAACTCGGATTCCACTCGGACGTCCGGAATTTTTACCTGAGCACACCCGTTTGGAGCTCACCGAGCACGTCACTCGGGCCATCGAGGCAAGTGACGCCGACTCAACCCCTCCGGTCGCAGAGACCATGAACGGGATCACCTCTATGCATGCATACTCATGACATCACCGACCCGATCGCCCTCCTTCATGACAAGGACTACGGTGTGTCGGGGTACCACGTTTTCCACTCGGGAAGAATGGCAAAATGCCAGCCCCCAACCGGACTCCTGGTCGGGCGTAACAAGTACAAAATGCTCCAGAATAAACGCATTTTATTACTGGCTGAAGCGTCCCCTCATCCGAGGTGACTTAAATGTGATATAAATATCAGTCCCAGGAGGCTGATACACATTTATTACATCAGATGGTACATTACCGTACAAACCTCTGAGGAGGCGGGCACTCGATACAAACGATAACTAGTATTAAAATAGCTACGGTAATACACCAAAGCATGACCCACATGGGATCCAGCTTAGGCTCAGAGTAACACGCTAGCAGAAGCATCTTGCGGAGGGCCAACACCACAGGCAAAGTTGGGCACGGACACAACCCCTATTCGACATCTTCGATCACGTAGTCCGGGTCTTCCTCTGAGAAAACCACAATATATATAGGGTGAGTACAAGGGTACTCAACAAGTCCAACCACACCCGCGGAGGGGGAATAACAGAGATCATGCACGGTTATATCAAGGGTGGAGTTAGGGTTTATTTACGATAAAGCAAGGTTTTACACATGCAAGGGTTCTTTTATCAAAAGCACTTTCTCGAAACATTTTTATAGTAATCGAATCATAAGTAGAGTTGATCCTACACAAAGGATCCAAGTTTTAGTGCCACCGGACTCTACGTCCACAGTAGCTTACTGCACAACTGCCGAGTACTCTCAAAACAACTCGCGCCACAAAACCAATCATCCTGAAACATCTATTGAAGTGACCATGCCGTAACGCGCCCAATACCGTGGACACGGCTATTCGAATAGATTTTTACACTCTGCAGAGGTTGTACACTTTACCCACAAGTAGGGTACCGCGCTACGAACACCTTAATGTCGCGGCGGATCCTAACAAAGCCATTACCCACCTTAGCTGAATCTAACTAGCCAACACGGAAGCTACCATGGGGTTAATGACCCATCAACAAGGTCATAACCGGAACATAACTCACACAGATCGTATTCCTTCTCCATGGTCTCCCGTTGCTCACCCGCTCTCCTTTTGGCTAGCAGAACAACTAGTGGGGTTTATGCTAAGCCGTTGCCCACACAACGGTCGAGTGGTTGTACGATAAATGGGTTAGGCAAGATGACACCTCAGTTCATCCTTATACTGACCAGACGGACATCTCCCGACCATGCTCAACCACAAAGGTACAAGCACACTAGTGGCATTTCACACAGAAAATGCCGTCCATCTCGCCAGATTAAGCCTTTCTTTTATTTCCTCAAAATCCCATTTTATTTTCTAAAACACTCGTACCCTTGTTTTTAGTAAAGCACTTATGATCATGGTTTAAAATATAATGAGAGGAATAACAGGTAACAAGTATCTCTAGCATGTAGTTTACGCCTAACCGAGCAAGTCCTAGGTCATCAGGGGAGGGTTATAGCAATCAAGGGGTGGCTATCCAACCAGGTCTTGCAATAAAACGATGCATTTTACAAACAGGCCAATAGGTTGTATTTATAAATCTAGGAATAAATATGCATCAAAGGATGGGATTGGACTTGCCATTCACAAAGCCTTCCGAGAAGTCCTGATCGAGGTACTGTCCTTCAGGTTCGGGCTCACGGCACTGGTTCTCGGACTCTTGCTCGCGGTACTGCTCGTCGACGGGTTCTCCCTCGGTCACTTCGTGGTCTACGGCGCACACAAACAACCATACAATAAAGAAAAGAATTAAAGGTTTTATCTTCGAGCCCGAATCAAGAATAACTTAAGAAATAATGGTAGACAGAATATTTTTGGGAGATTTCTTGATGGCATGGCCGACATTATGTTAGAAATGGCGTGGTAAAGTTTTGGGGCAAACGGAAGGTTTTTGGCGCATGAAATGATAGGCCGAACGGGGTTTAGGGAATGAATAAGGGTCTAAGGGCCTATTTGTAATTATTGTTGGGAGGGGAGGGCTTGATTAGAATTTCCGGGAATACCTAGGGTACTCTAAAAAGGGTTAGGGGCTTATCCGTAGTTATTTTGTGTAGTGGAAGGGTTCCTTTCCTAAATAGAGCAAACATGGGGGGTCTATTTGGAAAGAGGGAGTAAAGAGAGGGGGAGGAATAGGCAGGAGAGCAGGGGGCTCTGGGCAAAACCGCCCTTCTTCCTCCTCCCGTTACCAGGAACAGAGGAGGGAAGAGGAGCCGGCGGCGCCACTGATTCCGGCAGCTCCGGGGCACGGCGGCGGCCGGGGGCAGGGGCAAAACAGAGAGGGGAGCACGGGGAACCTATTCCTCTACTCACCACGGGTCGGGGTGGCGCGTGGCGGTCTGCCCACGAGGGCCAGGGGCGGCGGGCGGAGGGCCTGGCGGCGGCGGCAGTGCAGGGCCGGGGAGGAGGCTAGGGCTGCGGGGGAAGGTTGTGGTGGTGGCGGGGCGCGTCGTGGGGGTATTTATAGGCCAGCGAGGGCGGGGAGGAGGAGGGCGCGGTGGAGGCCGGTGAGCTCGGGGGCGGCCAGTAATGGCGGTGGGGGCGGCGGTGGCGCTTGGTCGTCGCTGCGCAGGGGTGGTCGGTGGCGCGTAGCGGGGAGGGGCGTCTTGGGGATGTGCTGCGCAGGGGAGGGCGGCCCGTGGCGAGGCGTCGCGCGGCGGCCGGCACTGCTCTGCCGCGGCACGCCGGGGCAAGCACGAGCGCCGAGGCAGCAAGGGGGGGTACGGCGCGCGCAGAGGAGGGCCAAGTTAGGCAGCTTCCTGTGGAGGCGTCATTGGGCGGGGGCGGTGGTGGCCGGGCGCCCGGCGTCGAGCCCTGCTCGGTGTCGTGCTGCGCGTGCAGGGGAACGAGGGAAGGAGCAGGAAAGGAGAAAAGAGAAAGGGAAAAAGAAGGAGGGGGGAAAAAGAGGAACAGGGGAGAAAGGAAAGGAGAGGGGGGCTGCGTCGGCGAGATTTGCGGCGACGGTCGCGAGAGTGCGGCGCGACGCGCGAAGGGGGTGCTGCGTCGGCGGGATTCGCGGCGACGGTCACGAGCGTGCGGCGCGACGCGCGAGGTTGAGCACGCGGCACGGCGCGGGGGTCGAGAAAGGATGGCGGTTAATTTCGGATGTCAGACGGCGAACGGTCGGAAATGTTTTGGGCGATTAGGAGTTCGGACGGTAAGGGTTTAAGAGCAATCTGAGCGTGACAAAAGAATTTTTCTAGCGAGCGATTTGTGCTGTAATTTAAATAGGGTAAAAACGCGGGCGTTACACTGGTAAATGAGGGTTACAAAGTATAGTCGGCCCATGGCCGTTGCAAATTACAAAAATGAGTTACCACCACAAGGATGGTAACGCTGGAACCTCGTCGAGGGTTGCTACAAGTGCGGGAAGCTTGGCAGGAACATATTGCTCGCAAGCCTTCTTCTTGCACCCCCTTCCCCGAGGACAACCGGGCAGAGGATAATAGCGAGAAGTCCATCTGCCGCTGCCACTGGCCAAACTCCTTCGTCATCTTAAACGACAGCGAGGAGCTATATCCAAGCCTCAGCCGTCTAGGAAGAACGAGCCTTCCGACGATGCGAGCTGAGGCTGAGGCACATGAGGAAGCCAAACCCACTTGGGACCCATGCAGTTCTCGTGGGCATGCTCTGCGCCAGGAAGGGTCAAGGAGTTCCTCCCCGTGCCCGTACCCGGCTGGTGGAATTACTGACACATCCTCCGTTGGGAGCCGACGTCTCCCCTTTGGTCGCCCAAGGTGCCTGGGGAAGCCGTGCTACCTGCCTGAAGAACACGGTGCCCTACCTGCACACCCACTTAGACCGATCACCCGAGCAGAATGCTTGGAGGATCAAGCTTGCAAAAAGCCCGGGTGGATGGCGTCGCCTGCGTGCTATCCCTTTCTGCTCGCAAGCATTCTTCTCGCACCGGATGCTGAAGGAACCACCGACTCCATCAGGCGGATGCACACAGGCTAAAAGCAACTCCATTATTTGAGGCAGGGCTCGCTCACTACTCAGGATGGGACAAGTTCAAAACGAGGCTCTAGAGGCCTCCATTTATAGCCACTCAGGTACCCTCCTATCCGGCACACACACGGCTCCGCGTCAAAAGAACGGAAACCTTCACAAGAGGAGCAGGGGGAGCACCACCGTAGCGAGCCGACATGACGGGTCACGCAGCCCTCGATATTCCTCACTGGAGATGCGCAGCTGCGGCGCACTTATTACACGGATTGAATGTGGCAACCCAGTTGACTCACGGTCACAAGAGGGGATCCCCGAAACGTTGCGTCTCTCTGCAGAACAGACAAAGCGATGCGATTCCTCACCCCGGGTGAAGGTACACTGTAGCAAGAAATAATGCCTTCATGATTAAACAAATCATGATGCCGCTCGGGGGCCTCTGACGGGTCCTAGGACCCGGGGTCCCCAGCGGGCTCACCTCTCGTTGACCAATTCAAGGCCGCGCATGGAACAAGCACCTATCCGTATAGGGCAACAACTTCATCTGGGTCGTCTCGACCAACAACCCCCACCGACAACTCGGTCAGGATGACCAAGGCCCATATCCTCGAATGTGGGAACGATCGGAGGCTGGGTCCGTACCAAGGCATCGACCGGGGACTCCGACTGGGCTCCGCCTTACACGTGCCCACCTCCCCAACCGGTAGACTGGTCGGGAAGCCAGGCCTAACTTACCTGCGGGCCCAGGAGTAGGTACAAAGGATAAGGATGGGCCTCAGGGTCAACATGTCGTACACGTCCAACCATTCCCTCCACGGGGGTTACAGTCCCCTTTGCTGTGGCAGCAGGGCGCCACTATTCTACCTGCCTCTCCTCGTGAAAGGATGGGGCAAAACGTCATCATAATATGGCCTGAACGTGCCAGACCCAGGGCCACAGGACTGCACACATAGTGTATATATTCTAGGATAAGGGATGGGATATTGCCCATACCCTACACCAATTGTAACTACTCGTACCGTAGTAGAACTAGTCGGAACAGAAGGAAACTACCCGAAAAGTGCTAGGGTAGGACTCCTGAGGTCATATCCGGCTAGGGTTTCCACGTAACCCTGTCCCCCTAAACTATATAAGGGCGGGTAGGGACCCCCTCCAAACAGATCAACCAGATCAACACTTAAGGCAATACAAACTAACACACAGGACGTAGGATATTACACTCTCGGTGGCCTAAACCTATCTAAACTTTGTGTTCCTTGAACCTTCGAGTTTCTGATCTCGGCGACACCCTACCTACAACTCACCACTCGGGGGGTATCCCTCGACGAGCTTGGTGGTAAAACACTGACAGGGGTGTTCATCAAGTATCCACCAAAGAACTCGATGGCACCTTTCAGCTTCACCAGCACCATGCTCGATGAGGGCACAACGTTCGTTTTCGGATCCAGGATCTGCATCGCCAACGGCTCGGGTGGTTTCAACGGCCACCTAGCTGACTCCAGGAAGCTGAAGGCCTCTGCAGCGAATCAATGCAGCGACCTCGACGAGTTCATCGATAACCTCGACGAGTTACTGCTCCCCGAGGAGATCGAGAGGATGTCCATTTTCAATGCGACTTCAACTCGTGCTGCACCAAGACCTCTCAGATCGAACTCAAACCGATGTGAGGAGGCATGTACTCTATTCCCATTCGGGTTACGCAATGCCACTTCGGTCAACGAGGAGGCTACACGGTCTGAGTCCCTCTCTGACTTGGAGGAGGACTTAGATCGTCTGATCAAGCTCGAGGACGAGGGAGCCACCGCCTGTTGTAACACCCTAATTTTCAAACTAGGAGTTTAAAATAAACATTGTTAGGTCTTGTTTAAAATTCTTAAGGTTTCATTCAAATTCTCTTGAATTTAGAACTTTTACTTCACTTAATAGTATCTATTTTATCTATAAAAATAAATATAAGGAAACATTAGGGTTTGTGCATCTCATGCCTCATTGCATTGTTTCATTGATTGCTTTTCATTTGAATTTAAACTTCAATTTCAAATTCAAATGCATTTGGATAGCATTTAAATTCCCTCTCTTTTTCCTATTTTGGGCCGACCCACTTTCCTTTCTCCCTTCTTCTCTTTCTTTCCTCCCCTTACAGCCCAGCCCACGGCCTCCCTCTCCCCTTCTCTCCCTTCCCTCCCGCACGTGGCCCACCAGCCGTTCGCCTTGGCCCACCAGTCCGCGCGCGCGCCCCTCCCTCTTTCTTTCTCTCGCACTGATAGGCGGGGCCCACCTATCAAGCCCTTCTTCTTTCCCCCGCACTGGACCCGGACTCACCCGAGTCCGGCTCGCCCCCACGCCGTCTCCTCCGCACTCCACCTCGGGCCCACATGCCCAGGAGCCGCCGCTGCCCCTATTTAAAGTGCGGACCTGAGCCCTAGCCGCCCCAACCCGCAGCCGCCATCTCCGCAGCCCTAAACCCTAGCCCCGAGAGCTCATGCCACCGCCGCCTTTGCCGCACCTCGGGAGCTCGCCGCGCCGCCGCACCGCTGCTCCCCGCCGTCGAACAACCCCGGCACGAGCACCATACTGGGGTCAGGGAGCTTCCTGGCTGGTCAAACCCTCTCTCCCTGCTTTTCCCGTGCGCTCGCACGCTCGCCGTCGCTCCGAGCCACCGCTCGCCGCCGACCGCCGCCTACGGCCCCCGAAGCCCCTTCTTAACCCCTCAATTAGGTTCAACATCCCACGCACTACCTCCTGGACCAGGTCCGAGCCAAAACCGAGGCCGGAATAGCGATATCGCGCATCTCCGGCGAAGCTCCGCCACGCGCTGCCGCCTGAGTCGCCGCCGGCGTTTCCCCCGCCGCTGCTCCGCGCCGTCCCCCGCGTCCCTGCCCTTAGATCCAGATCCAACGGTCCGGACCCATTTCAACCCGAGTCAAACAGATCTAATACCGGTCAACCCATGGTCTTTTTGCAGTTTAGACCTTAAGTTTTCTAGAAATTAACCCGCAATCCATGTTAGTTCAAAAGTATTCACGAGTAAATCCTTTTTCTTTTTGTTAGGCCCGTGACTTTTTCAAATATAAAACCCGTAGTCCTAGATCTTTCTATTTTGCAATCTAACCCCTATGTCTATGGTTTAATTATGATCTGGCCCTCGGTTTTTCTGTTAGAGCCCTTCTACTTTCAAACCTTTCACAAATAAGCCCCTGGAATCATGTTTTAACCCTAATTTCTCCATTTTAACTCCGTTTTCATCGATTCTTGCGCTCACGCGATCCTTACGACATGTGCAGTAGCTTTATTATATTATTTTGTTCTATTTATATTGATTGGTGTACTATTTCTTATTATTTGTACTTGTTCGCTTGTATGTATGTGTGTGCTACGATAAACGATACGCAGTTCGAGGGTCCGCAAGAGCCGAACATTGAAGAAGTTCCTAAGCAGTAGCAGTTTGCTAACGAAGGCAAGTGGTCCTTGATCATAGTTCAGTCCTATAACATTACACTTATACAATTTTTCTTTATATACATGCATGTGTCTAGAATATGATGGATCCCAAGTTAAGGATATGCCTAGTTTCATTTGAACTTCCTTGAATTAATCTGGGTTATTTATATTTATGTTGTAGTTACGCTAGTTGCTTTTACTTAGACTTTGGTTGGATAACCTGGATATCATGATATTGGATTGCTCATGTTCTGGAATATTGTTGGGTGATAAATAAGATTATTGGATTAAATTGGATATGGAGACCCACCCAGGAAAACAGTACAACCATAATACTACATGGCTCTGGTCTTGGCTAATTAATTAGAAATTTTAGCTTATGATGATCTTACCGAAAGGGCAAGAGGGGTTGCATTGTTGGGGTATAGCTCGGTCCTCTTGAGGCATATGGCTATATGTGGTCCTTGGCTAAGGCGTTTCCTCATTAGGGAGAGTTATAACCGCTTTGGTTTGAAACCTTAGCGGATTGTCATAAGTTAAGGGATCTTTGTAAAGGCCTCGTAGTGAATCCCTACCGCTCACCTTGGAAGTGTTTAAGGGTCTTGCAAATAAGGGCATCAAGGGAAACATAAGTTGTGGGTAAAGTGTATAACCTCTACAGAGTGAAAACTGATATATCAGCCGTGCTCACGGTTAAGAGCGGCTTGGACACTCACATGATAATTAAACTCAAAGATGATCTAAATTGAGGGTTCTTGTTTATCTATATATGATTTGTGTTGTGGATTGATTCACCTCAGATAGTTTGTTTAAAGGGCGGGTATATACTTACACTTAGCTAAAGCTTGCTTAATTAAAACTTGATCAACTAAAATGCTTATTGCAGTCAAACCATGTCAGCTTATCCTTGATCATAGCCTTCATGTCATATAATTTATTTCTTTTGCTGATTACCAAATATAAGTGTACTCACACTTGCTTTATTAAAAATAATGCTGCTCAGAACAAGATAACTGTCCGGCGTTCCCCGAAGATTTCAAAGAATACTAGGCGTATGTCTCCTAGTCATCTGCCTGTGAAGTTGGAAGTCCGCTGCTATTTATCGATGCTTATTATTCGTTTAAGATTAAGATTGTCGGTCATATAATAAATTACAACTATACTCTATTCCATTAATGCATTGTTTCAGATAATCGCTTGTGATGTCTACTGTATGTGCGGAACTTGATCCTGACGCACATATAGGATGCATTCGGTTACCTTTTCTAAACCAGGTGTGACACCTGTCGGGGGGGGGCCGTTTTCAATAACTACTCGGACTTAGACGAGAAGTACTCATTGATGAGAAGTTCCCAAGGACGAAAAGTACCCAAGGACGAAAAGTACTCGTTGATGAAAAGTACTCGCTGACTAGTACTAGACCATCAAGATGGAGTCCGGGAGAACTTGATGGTGAGGAGCCTCCGCCTGTCAGGGGGGCCCCGTTGTTGACAACCACTCGGACTCAGATGATGACCCCAAATCCTTTTCACGTAGTCACCTGGGTCAAACCATAACGTCTACACCGCAAGGCCAGTTCATGTACTGGAAGGGCTTAAAGCCCTCTGAGTTACTCAAATACGACTCCCGCCTTATGGCCTTCACGCAGGAACTGCCTTTTCAGGAAGGCAAACCCCTATCTCGCATCTCTGAAGAGGGAGAGGGCAGCAGAGAGCTAGTCGAGAACAGCCACATGGCTGAGAGCTCACCGGATCGTCAAGTCTACATGGCTTCCCTTCGCAATGTGGATGACGATGAGAAAAATTCTGAGTACGACGCCGAACTACTCACGGACGTATCTGCTGATGAACGTATGGCGGACGCCCCTCAGGGCGAGAACGAGAAGTACAGAAGGATCCGATGGTTGAAGAACGCCTAGCGTGCCAAGCGCAGTCGGAACACAGAAAAACACGTACGCAACCCACTGTACTAGAGGAACCTCAACAACGCTTTCGTAGCAGCTGAAGATCGGGAGTATCGCACCCCGATTGGCGCCATTGCAGAAGCAGCGCTCCTGGCTCAACAACTACCACCAAACCCCCAGATACAAAGGACGTAATATCTAACCCAGCACGCGCTCGTGCAACTCGATGGGCAACACCCAATATCCTCAACTCGGAACATGCTCTCGAGATCTGAGTGCCATGGCAAGTCTGCGCAGTTTAGTGGCACCCCTAGAGGACGTTTCGGATATCAGGGGAACGAAAATTGTCAGCACAACCAGGACAATCGAGTAGGCCATGGCAATCCCCGGGACCAGCAGTCCGCACGTGGCAACGTCGATCAAAAAGTGCAACAATTGATGCGCCCACCCCGCAACCAGCATGATGCAAGGCCTCAAGGTGAAGCTCCAACCGAGGCCAGCCTTCAGAACGCTCCCACAATTGATCTAAGGCAGAAGATCAATGACGGTCGCGACACGCGACGCATCATTGAGGCAAGGAGAAGGGACCGACCCGACAGATATCACAACGCCGATGATAGAGACCGCTTCCCTGCGTTCACCTCCAGCATCACCGACCAGTCCTACCCCAAGGATTTCAAACCAGTCGGCATCCCCAAGTATGAAAGCAAGCAAGACCCACACTAGTGGATTCGTTGCTACTCTGTCGCCATCGAGGTATCTAGCGGATCCAACGACACCAAGGCACTCTACTTCCCAATAGCCTTTGAATCTGCATCCCTCACTTGGCTCGAAAGCCTTAAACCAAACTCCATCGACTCCTGGGAGGATCTCAAGAGGGTCTTCATTGACAACTTTCAGGGATCCATGATCCGAACAGGTACTCGTCAAGATGTGTCCCAGGCGTTTCTTCAAGATGCGAGCCACCATCGCTAACATTACCGACGAGGATGTCATCCGCTATTTCTAGAACGGCCTCTTCTTGAAGCACACCTACCATGACTTCGGACGCAACCATTCGACTACTATCGTGGAGCTGCACGACATGATGGCATGGTGGACTGACCAGGAGGATGAGGAGAACGATCGCTTCCCTAAGTGCAACAATGACAAGTAGGGAAACTTCGACAAAAGTTAGCACAACAACTCAGGGAATCCACAAAAATGCAAGTCTGACCAAGAAGTCACAACTGTTGAGCGCAATCCGTGGGGCAAGAAGTAAGGAAACAATCAAGCACAATTTGAGAAAGTCCTACACAAACAATGTCCGATGCACTCAAAGTCACAGCACACGCTCTTCGAGTGTGTCATCCTTCGCAAGTCACTCAACGCTCAACTCCTTCCTCAAGATGGAAAGCGGAAGGATCAGGGGGACAACAACGAGGGTGACAAGTTGGGGGCTCAATACTTCCAAGAACTGAATAAAGTCATCAACATCATCTTCGGTGGAGACAGTGGCTTCCCCTCGAAGCGCGCGTAGAAGCTGACCCTGCGTGAAATTCTCTCTATCGAACTAGCCAATACAGAAACCTCTAAGATACAGCGAGGTCCCAATCTCCTTCTCTAGGGATGACCAATGGACTAGCTTCCGAGCTGGGAAAATTCCCGCTCGTCCTAGATCCTGTCGTGGCGGGCTCACAATTGACTCGAGTACTCATTGACGGCGGGATCGGCCTCAACCTGCTCTTTGCGAGTACATTGAAGAAGATGGGGCTAAACATCTCCAAGATGCTTACCCCTAGTACAGCTCCGTTCGATGGCGTCGTCCTGGGAAACGCGGCTACACCACTCAGTTCAGTGGTCTAGCCAGTCACCTTTGGGACAAAAGACAACTGCCGCACGCAGTACATCAAGTTTGAGGTGGCTGACTTCGAGTCGTCATACCACGCCATCCTCAGCAGACCAACTTTGGCCAAGTTCATGGACATGCCTCACTACGTCTACTTACTACTCAACAAGCCAGGCAAGATAGATCTACTCACGTTTTGTGGTGACTTAAAGAAGTCATACGACTACGACCAAGAACGATCGAGTACGCCATGACATCACACGTACCAGAACCTTCGGCGGAAGTCTTCGTGACCACGCAAAAGCTCACCAACACACAGATGGAGATCCCCAATAAGAGGCCTAGCCAGTCTAGGGTAAAATCCAACCCCAGCGACGTCGGCATCAATGCCATCCAGCTGCAAGAAGGCGACTCGTCCAAGACTGCTTTGACTAGAGGCGGCTCGAACGACAAATAAGAAAGCACGTTCATCAGCTTCCCTCAGGCCAACTGTGACATATTCGCGTGAAAACCAGCGGATATGCCGGGCGTGCCCAAGGAGTTGATTGAGCATTGCCTAAACCCAAATCCACTCCGAAGAAGCAGCGACTACGGTGCTTCACCCAGACAAGAGGGAGGTCATTAATAAGGAGTTAGCAAAACTAATCTCAGCTGGTTTCATTAAAGAAGTTTACCACCCCGAGTGCTTAGCCAACCCTATACTAGTTCTGAAAAAGAATAATAATGAATGGAGGATGTGTGTGGACAACACCGATCTCAACAAATACTGCCCGAAGGATCCCATCGCACTCCCATGCATCGACCAAGTCATCGACTCTACAGCTGGCTACGTCCTGCTCTCTTTCCTTGATTACTACTCGAGTTACCATCAGATTGCTCTCAAGGAAGAAGACCAAATCAACACAGCATTCATCACCCCCTTTGGAGCATATGCCTACACAACTATGTCCCTCGGGTTGAAGAACGCAGGAGCCACCTATCAGTGGGCTATCCAATTATGCCTTGCTAATTAGCTACATTGCAATATTGAAGCCTACATGGATCACATGCTCATCAAGACCAGAGTCCATGACGAGTTTATCCATGATCTCGAGGAAACCTTTAACAGCTTACGCAAGTTTTGGTGGAAGCTCAACCCAACCAAATGCGTCTTCTGTGTACCACAAGGGAAACTACTCGGTTTCATCGTTAGTCACCGAGGAATTGAAGCGAACCCGGAGAAGATCACCAACATTACAGACATGGATGCCCCACGGAAAATCAAGGATGTCCAGAAGCTCACAGGCTGTATGGCGGCTCTGAATAGATTTATCTCGCGACTTGGAGAACGGGGATCACCCTTCTTATAATTGCTCAAACAACACGACAAGTTGCAGTGGACCTAGGAGGTGAAGCAGGCGCTGGAAAATCTCAAGCATCATCTGCAATCGCCCCCCATCTTGACGGCTCCACAACCAGGTGAGAACCTGTTACTCTACATTGCCGCGACTACTCACATCATCAGCACGACAATCATGGTGGAACGCTAGGAGGAAGGCCATGCCTTCGCTGTGCAGCGGCCAGTCTACTTTGTCAGCGAAGTTCTTTCTCAATCCAAGGTTTGTTACTCGACAATTCAGAAACTACTCTACGCCATACTAATCACCTCCAGGAAGCTTCGCCACTATTTCGACGCACACAACATCTCGGTGGTCACTGATTTCCCATTGGCGGATATTCTCCACAACCAGCACACCACTGGGCGCATCTCCAAGTGGGCAATGGAACTGAGGGCTCTTATTCTCGACTTCAAGCCTCGAACTACCATCAAGTCGCAGGCACTAGTTGACTTTATGGCAGAATAGCGAGAAAACCAAGTGGAAGCCCCAGCCAACCTGCCAAAGCATTGGGTGGTGTACTTCGATGGCTCACTCAAGCTCAGAGGCGGTGGCGCGGGAGTACTCTTCATCAGTCCAACAGGGGAACAACTCAAATATGTATTCCATATACTATTTGAGGTCCCGAACAACGAAGCCGAGTATGAGGCACTACTGCATGGGCTACGCCTGGCAGTCTCTCTAGGCATCAACCGACTACTTGTTTATGGCGACTCCCTACTGATGATCCAACAAGTCAAGAAAGAGTGGGATATCAACAATGACACCATGGACGCGTATGTCGTAGAAATACGCAAGCTCGAGAACAAGTTCTCGGGTCTGGAAATTCATCATGTGATTCGCGATACTAACGTGGGAGCGGATGTGCTCTCGAAACTGGGTTCTGATCGAGCTAATGTCCCATCGGGAGTTTTCATCCACGAGTTGCATCACCCATCCATCAAGACACCAGATCAAAGCACCATCGCTCAGGGTCCAATAGAACCTGAATGAGAGGTCTTGATGATCGAGGTCGACTGCCGAGTGACCTTTCTCGACTTCATCATGGAGCACAAACTACCGCCCGGCGTTAACCAAAAAAGCACTGAGGCTGCACGTGTCCTAAGGCATAGCAAAGGGTACATTCTAGTCGGGGACAACTTATACAAGCGTGGATCAGCATCAGGCATACTCATAAAGTGTGTTCGCACGGAGGAAGGAAGAGAAATACTCCAGGAGATCCACGAAGGTGCATGCGGAAACCATGCCGCTTCTCGCACGCTGGTCGGGAAAGCCTTCATATACGGGTTCTACTAGCCGACTACTTTGGCAGACGCCGAAGCACTCGTTCGCCGGTGTACAAACTGCCAGTTCTTCATCAAGCAGCCCTATGTCCCAGCTCACAACCTTATTACCATACCACCTTCATGGTCGTTTGCATGTTGGGGTCTGGACATGATAGGGCCCTTGACAACTGCGCTAGGAGGTTTTACTCACGTGTTGGTAGCCATCGACAAGTTCTCAAACTGGATCGAGCACAAACCAATTACAAAGCTCTCTGCAGATCGAGTGGTTAGCTTCATCTGTGACATCTTGCACCGATTCGGCTTCCCCAATACTATCATCACGGATCTGGGATCCAATTTTCACTCGCATCAATTATGGGATTTCTACGAGTGCAGTGCCATCGAGGTAAAGTATGTTTCAGTAGTTCACCCGCGGGCCAACGGTCAGGTTGAGCGCGCTAACGGCATGATCCTGGATGGTCTGAAGAAAAGACTCTATGATGAGAATAGCAAAAAGGAAGGCATGATCCGTTTACTAGTTCTCGACTAGTACTACGTGTAGTTTACTGAAAGGGCCTCGCTCCCAGACTTCCAGTACTACTCTGTTTACTAGTCCTCAACTAGTACAATGTGTAGTTTACTGAAGGGGCCTCGCTCCCATACTTCCAGTACTACTCAGTTTACTAGTTTTCAACTAGTACTACGTATAGTTTACTGAAAGGGCATCGCTCCCACACTTCCAGTACTTCTCCGTTTACTAGTTCTCGACTAGTACTATGTGTAGTTTACTGAAGGAGACTCGCTCCCATACTTCTAGTACTACTCCGTTTACTAGTTCTCGACTAGTAATACGTGTAGTTTACTAAAGGAGATTCGCTCCCACACTTCCAGCACTACTCCGTTTACTAGTTCTCGACTATTACTACGTGTAGTTTACTGAAGGGGACTCGCTCTCATACTTCCAGTACTACTCCGTTTACTAGTTCTTGACTAGTACTACGTGTAGTTTACTAAAAGCGACTCGCTCCCACACTTCCAGCACTACTCCGTTTACTGGTTCTCGACTAGATTACGTGTAGTTTACTGAAAGGGACTCACTCCCATATTTCCGGTACTACTCCGTTTACTAGTTCTCGACTAGTACTACGTGTAGTTTACTAAAGGGGACTCGCTCCCATACTTTCAGTACTACTCTATTTACTAGTTCTCGACTAGTACTACGCGTAGTTTACTGAAGAGACTTCGCTCCTATACTACCAGTAACACTCTGTTTACTAGTTCTTGAGTAGTACTATGCATAGTTTACTAAAACGGTCTCGCTCCTGTAACACTGAGTTTACCAGTTCCCGACTAGTTTTACGCACCGTCAGCAACCTCGACTCCTCTAGCTCCCATGCTTAGGGACTGGGCTCGACAGGGCACTCAGCATGCTTTCGGTGGATCGCTTAAGCTCTCACGTTTGGAAGCTGGACGCTGCAAAACTATTCGGAAGATTCATAGAAGAACCTAATTTAAGAGGCTTTTGAAGATTTATCTCTAGAAGATAATTATTTAACCATTATTTCAGGAATTCTAACCAGAGGTCTTATCTAGCCATTGACTCAGGGAAAAAGGTTTGATTGGAGAGGTAATTTAGGGCGCTTTTGCACAAGTTATTTGTTTAACCATTTTTTCAGGGAATTCATTCCGAAAAAAGCAGTTTTCGAATTTCTGAACCAATTTTCCCATCTTAACCAAATTCTTACAGTCATATATTGCATGCCACGATTCTTTGGATCTTTTTTTAAAATCTTGGGGGTTTGGATTCAAAACTCGGAGGCTGCAGGACACGTGTTATCAGTGACTTATTTTTCAAATCTTTTGGAAGATAAGGATAGAAGATTCAAGACTAATTTGACCATCAGCCTGATTATTCGATTTAACCTAATGCTCGGGGGCTATTCCATATGGAGTGCGAGTTTAATCGCATCTCGTATAAAAGAAGACTTGACAACTACTCGGGACACGAGCACCTCACAGTCTCGATGCAGTCAAGGAAGTACTCAGAAGACACCTTCAAGATGGGGTTCGGGAGAACTCGAAGACGCCTTCAGAAGTACTCGGAAGCCTGCAGTACTCGACTATGAAGAGCTCAGGGGCTTGTCAGACCCAAGACCACGGGACTGCGCACATAGCGTACATATCTAGGATAAGGGATGGGACATGCCCCACACCACACACCAATTGTAACTACTTGTACCGTAGTAGAACTAGTCGGAACAGAAGAAAACTACTAGAAAAATACTCGGTTAGGACTCCTAAGCTTATATCCGGCTAGGATTTTCAAGTAACCTTGTCCCCCCAAACTATATAAGGGTGGCAGGGACCCTCTCCAAACAGATCAACCAGATCAACACCTAAGGCAATACAAACCACCACATAGGACGTAAGGTATTACGCTCTCGGCGACCCGAACCTGTCTAATCTTTGTGTTCCTTGCACCTTCAAGTTTCTGATCTCGGTGACACCCTACCTACAACTCACCACCTCGGGGGTATCCCTCAGTGGGCTTGGCAGTAAAACACCGACAAAACCCCCCCTCCCCCGGGTCATGACGGAGTGGTCGGGCATGGTGCAAGGGATGGGATGTGATAGTCCTACCGTACCTATCGACGCCCCATGACCGTTGACCGACAGAGCACGACGTGCAGGTACAAGATAAGACGCTTGCCCCACGACGCAGGACTTGGAAGGTGCTCACTGGAAGACTCCGACTGACGGGATGGGAAGACCCGCCTGACAAAGCTGACGACCCCGACCGGCGGGGTCGGGAGTCCTTTCTTTCTATCCTCACACTCTTAGCTCCCCTGTAACAGAGCCTCCTTTGAACTATAAAAGGGAGGTTCTTCCACCTAGGAAGAAGAAGAGAGACAACTCATCAAATCTGATCTCTCGATAGACCTAAACCATAGACTCTCGAATCTCATAGCTTTCGCTCGAAAGCTTGTAACTCCCCAACTCTCGCTAGCACCTAGGCTCAAGTAGTACATGTGACTGACCCCCGACTGGACGTAGGGCACGATTGCCTGAACCAGTATAGATCTTGAGTCATTATGTGCTAGGTTATATCCGATCACGACACGCGATACATACTTTGAGTAGGTTTAGCTGCCGGCCATTTCCAGAACCGACAGATTGGCAGTAGAAGCGATAATCAGAGAGTGAATCGGCTATCAAGTTGTTGCATGAAACGATTAAATAAAGCCGATAACTCAATGACTACCGCTTGATAAATTGTGAAATCTATTAAGAACGAGCAAGAGATCGAACGATGCAGCCTTACAAGAACTTGATAGAAATCGATAACTTGTAGATTAAAGTAGATGAAACTACAGCGATACACCGTAGTTAAGCCTAGAGAATCTGATAAAAATGAACTTACCAACAAGCTAGAGATCGATCCAATGCAGCCCTACTTGCTCAAGAATTTGCCGAAATCTATTCTACTCCTACTCCTGGCGAAGTGCCGAGAAAAAATTGTATTGATCGATGATTATCCTTTACAAAACCCAAACTACTATTATTTATAGCCCAAAGCTAGACTCCTTATCGATCACGAGTCATTACAAACTTGACTTAAACTGAAAAATTACCATATCTATAAGATAATACGAAAGGAAACGGACTAAAAGATCTTCTGCGTAACCTCCAAATCCGATTTGAACTGCTCTTAGCTGCGCCTCTGATGAGTCCACGTTGCCCTTGCCCTGCTGGCAACAGCTTTTGACCAGCATCTTAAGCCGAACAGCCATCGGCTTCCTCAAAATTCTCGCTCTTACCAAAATTATACTCTCAAATCTACGTTCTTTTTTGTCAAGACTGTAGCTTGAATTAGACCCATGCATGTGACTGGTGCTTGATAAGAGTATAATAGTACAACTAAGCAGCGTGGTGGTTGGTCTGAAACTCTGAATGTCTACTGCCTACCCTCGGTTGCCACCGATGCAGAATGCAGGCGTGCCCAAATTGGCAGACAAATATGTTCTTGCACCCTGCAAACGACAAGGAAAACAAGCTTCCATCCTCTGCCGCCGCAGCAGCTGCAGCTGCTGCATCCTCCTCCATCACAAGATTTTATATCAGCGGGATCCCGGCGCTGGCTAATTGCTTACCGCTAGTGTTTGATAAAAAAATAAACAGGGGTGGCAGAATCTTGGCGTCCAGGAATGCGTGCCAAGCATATACACCTGCTGATCCCGGTCATCTGATGTCATAAAGCGAGATAGATCCACTCTGTGTGGTTCAACTTGCATGGTGCAGTTCATCTCTGCACTTGTGCTAAAATGTACCTACTTCCAGCAACAGCATCTCCAAGAATGCCTAAAAACATCCCAATAACTGATTTTGGGGATAGAGGTGAAAAATAACGCTCCAACATACGTCCAACCATGTTGACAATTTGCACGAGAGACACCTGAAACTGAACTTTTTTCCCCGATAAAGGAAGCTTTATGAACTCAAGATCGTTACATCGAGTTGATACAAAGACCTTGACTCACTCCCAAATTGATTTGCAGTCCAGAGGCATAGAACCGATGATTCTGAGAATAGCCTTTGCAGTACGTCAAATGTTGATGCATCTCAAATTTGGTGCGCATCAGGGCGCAGGCAGGCAACGCAATGCTCGGATTGTCACGGTACAAACAACTCATGTTAAGTCAGCTGATTTCGTCACTCTCTGGTGACGAGCTCCTTCACGAACGCGACCATCTTGGGCACGTCCACCGTCCACGCGACCGAGATCGGCGAGTAGCCAGTCCACGGGTTCTCCGAATTCCACCTGCACCAATCAACAGAAGATGCAGCGGCCAGCCATCATTAATGACAAATCACCGAAGCATACAAAGGGAGCAACGGAGAACTGCGAAACAGTCGCATACTTCTTCAGCAACATGTCCATGGAGGTATGCCCGGCGCAGATGCCCTGGGTCTCCACCCTCACCACGCCCTTCCTGAACGTGAAGAGATCCGGGCGAACCAGAGCGGCGAAGCTCACGGGATCATGGAGGAAAATCACTGAGCCAAACGCACGAACTATGAGCTGAAGCCATCCAGAGGCTCTGAAGATGGCAACGTACAGCACAAAGATATTGTTGCAGCGTACCAGGGGCGCCGTAAGACTCGATGTGCCAGTCCAGGTAGAACTTGCACACGTCGCATAGGAACTGCGCGTGCTTCCCTTTCGAGTTCCTCAGCTCCAGGAGATCCTTATCTGCAAAGTTTCATCAGGTTCAGTACTTCTACTTTCCATGGTTACTCGAATGAGAGGGGGTGACTATATTGCTTCAGGATTCATTCAGGAAAGATCAAGGACCTGTGAAGCTGACTTGCATTGTGATGTTGAGGCCAACCACGTAGATGTCAGCCCCAGAAGTGAAAACTATGTCGGCTGCCTCCGGGTCACTGTGGATCTGAAATGGCAAATGGAAACTTTCGTTAGGCCTGACAAATCACAGTTCAGACGACTCCTAGCACAACGACATGCATGACCGGCATTACATTTGCTTCAGCAGAAGGGGTGGCATTTCCAGCTGCAAAGAAGGCTCCACCCAACACAACAATCTTCTTAACATTTTTTACAAAGGAGGGATCCTTCTTGATGGCCTGAAAAAACATTGTTGCACAATCACCACTGTCAGCAATCAGTAATATACTATAAGCTCTGAAAATTTCTACAGCGTCAGAGAAAGACATACCAATGCTACGTTCGTCAGAGGGCCCAAAGCAAGTACGGAGACCTCTCCAGGAAACTGCGAGACCTTATCAACCAAGAACTCAGCAGCGCTTTGGTCAACTTTCTTGATAGTGGGATCAGGAAGCTCTATCTCCCCGAGGCCGTCAGATCCGTGAACAAAGTCAGCAACACACGGCTTTCCTCCCTATTCACAATACAAGATGTGAACCAGTCCATGCTACATAACAACTGAATAAACTACCAAACTCCAGCAGATGATGTATGATGTATCAAGGTCGTTTTCCATGGACTTGACGTCAAATGATACAGACGAGCAGGTATTGCAGATTTGCGTGATACACGAAATTCCAGACTTTGACTTCGATAGAAGTAACACTTTTTAAAATGAAAATAAAAAATGGACCGTAAACTCACTGAAGAAGATTTTACACATTCAAATAATATACATGATATAGTTCATTGATTTTTCCATATGATGCCTTTGAACCAGGAGCACTAATAAAAACAGTAGAACTAATGCCACATGAAGGAACACAAAATCTTCTGATCTCACAACTGTTCGTAGGAAATGTGCCAGCAAACTGAAGTACAGGAAGAATGGACAATACCTTTAGAGGCTCATGGCTTCCCTCTGCTACTGGAACCTCAGGATGGCCTGCCTTCTCGCACTGTCAGTCAGTTTTAGACACCGCAGAATTAGTAAGAAGAAACAAAGCGGAAAAGGAGCATTTGCCATGAGAATGTTCTGCTACTTACCAGGATCAAGGCATTGCGTGTGGCGTGCTCCGTTGTGCAGTTGCCGAAAATGGTGGTGAGCCCTAGCACCTGCACGCCCGGCGACTGGAATGCCATCATAATCGCGATGCTGTCATCTGGAATCAGAGCGTGGACACATTAAGCAAACAAACAGTGGCTGCAAGCCTGCAATTTCAGTAGCACCCACCATATCTGACTGCAAATTAACCATAATAATGTTACAAAAGTTTAAAGGTGAGCTGGTGAATTTAAGATGGATATACGATCCTGTCAGCGTCCAAGATTCATGGAATGGCCCAATGGCTGGCTGCACTCGTTGTCATACTTGGATACCTCTTGAAGAAAGAGAAACATCTTTGGTCCCTCACTATGTATTAAAAAAAGGGAAAAGGGGGGAAGAGTGCCATCTTTAATCCTAGCATCCTTTGGATTTGGTTAGATATGGTCCCAAAACGCGCCTCCTTTCTTGCAGTGGGGATCCTCTCAAACAGTTGCAAAGTAACGGATGTAGTGGGTTAAGAAAACTGTAGTTACGAGGGAAAACGCCCAATCCAGGACTACGAGGGAATATACATCGACTCCGTTGGACCCCGTCATAAAGTGCTGTACTGTGCATTGTGCTAGTATCAGTACTAGTATAAACTAGTTACTCCGATGAATCTCAGCTAATTTAGCGGGAAGGAAAAGGTATGCAACTTTCGCAGCGCATCAGGTGTTTAATCGGACAGGTGGCAGTGGAAGCACAGGTGAGAATCCCCATGAATCAGGCATTTGAACTAGAAGAGAAGTTGGAACCGGCATAGAGAGAGAGAGAGAGAGAGAGAGAGAGAGAGAGAGAGATTAAGTTCAGTTGGGGACCAATCGAAGCAGGGAAGCGCGCATTGGTCCTCCGTGCAAATCGAAGAGGTAGGAAGGAGTGGGTACGCACCGATGCCGGGATCCGTGTCGATGATGAGCTTCTCCTCCGTCGGCTGCTCGTCGTGGTGATGGATCTGCCCGTTGCTGGCCTCCATCTCGGACTCCGATCGCCCTCTCCCTCCCCGATCGCCTTCTTCCTCCGGTGCTAGCTGTCGTCTCCGCCTCTTCTTATAGGCAGGCAGGGAGAGACGACGACGAATTGATCGGCGGCGAGGAGAATGGGTGGGAGGGAGGCGGTTGCAGCCTCGACAAGTAAGCACGAGCAGAGGACCCACCCCCTCGGCGAACAGATCACAACACGGATGAGTTGGTTGGTGGCGCTGGCGGCCTCATGCGATGGCGACCGGCTGGCCGCGCGCGGCAGGCTCATGTGGGATTGGGGGCAGCGCCGCGGCGGCGACGGCGGCCAGCCGTCCGATCAGGAAACCCGACGGCCGAGATCGGGACGCGGGGGCTGCTTCGCCCTCCCGGCCGTGACGTGCACGGGACCTACCGAACACCGCCGGAGCAATAACAAACGCGGACGCGTGACGAGTGCCCGCTTTCTCTGTCCCCGCCATCATTTTCGGTTCGTCCGCCATGTGGACCGTATCATCGTCGATGGAATATCCAAGTCAGCCTCCCTCGCGTGCATCATGTGCTTGGTTCCTGGCTTTTTGAGGGGTTTTTTCTTCCCAACTGTAATGCTTCGCTAAATTTATCCAGATGTGTCCTACAGTTAATTTTGTACGAAATTACTATCAACTTTGTACGAAACTACTAGCCATATTGGTGGTACTTCAATGCTATTTTTACAGGTTTCTGGTGTTCGATCTTATGTGATAGTCTATTTAGAAAGAAAGTACATGTGAGAATCAATTAGTGCCAAATATGGGTAATAAATAGGAACAAACATGATCATTTTACCATTTTGTTAATTTATCCTAGAATTCCTAAGATGACTTATTTTTTTGGATGGATAGAAAAAGCATTTGTGGTACTAGTTGTTTGTCCTAGACGCAGTTTGATAAAAGAAAGATATATTTTCTACTGGATAGTACTGCAAACTTACAAAGTTTTCTACCGAACGTATTGGAAAGAGGACCGGGGGAAGTCTTGGCTGGGTGATGATTTGAGGTCATCACCACCCCACGCACGCAAATAGAAATAGTATATTATCATTTTAAGACACTTTGGCGTGTGGTTACAGAGTGTCATTAGCATATACTACTACTATACATGTTTGGTTGGTGGAAAACCATAACCACGGCGTACTTTCAGACGACAAGTTGCCACATGGGAGCGTGATCATTGCCGTCAGCTTTTGCATTGGTTTTGTGACATGGCTAGCGACAATCAAACATGCTCCTCGAGATCTGGCGAGCATGATCACTCACATGAAGAAGTGAGAGGGGTAACAGAAATTAATATGTACTATGAGTCAATAATATTTGAGCCAAGGATCGGAGTGGCAAAAGATCTCTCGTTTCGAAGAGGGGCCGGAGAGCTCGTGTAAGCAAAAATGGAACGATTAAATGAGAATGTTTATACTATATGTTCTACAACTTACGTAGTACTCCTCCGTTTTTATTTATATGTCATATTTCATGTTATTAGAACAAGTATCCAATAACTACTCTACATTTATGCGATAAAAATACACTCTCTAGAAAATATTTGTAAATGTGAATCTAATAATAGAGTATCTATGGGTTAAAGGATTGTGCTGATGATAAATTGAAATGAGTTGTAATTTTAAATGGGGTTAGTATAATTTGAAACTTGAGAATTGAAGCAATTTAGAAAGCCCGTAAATAAATGTGAGCTAATGGTTATGGCAAAGTTGTTACATAAATGGTTGGCGGTGAAATATTCCCCTATGAAACTCCATCAGAGAACATAATACTATATTCATGGTGCATCTACATGTAATTTCTTTTTCTTTTTCTTCAAAAGATGTCCTATTACATATTTAGACCTCCTGATTTATATTAAGGAAAACAAAAACTAATACAAAACTGATCCCCTTGAAAAAGAAAATTACAATTCATGTATGTATGACTTGGTCACTGTGGCATTATTGTGATTGGCGCAGGTGGTTAAGGATTTTCTTTTACCTAGCCACATTGGGATATAATTCTTATATATGAGAAATTTTACGGTGGTTGGAAAAAATAAGAGCCGTCCCTCGAGCAACGTCAACAGTCGAAATATAAGAGGTATTAGGAAGAAGGTGCTGAGCGGACCAGTACCAAATGCGGTGGGACAGGTACCAAATTTATTTTTAATATTTAAATTCGGTAAAGGTTAAATTGGTAAATTTAGTTTATATTTTGTCGATCCCCAGGAAAAGCGTTTCGTTCCCCAGCCATCCATTCAGGCGAGCCACGGTGAGCCTTCGTTCAAGTTACCTAGGAGAAGATGAATGGCTCCTCTGGTCCAGCCGTGCCCCCGAGCCACCGCCGCTGCCACCTCGGGTGCGCCTGGAGAGCACTGCGCTAGGGGGGGTCGTCTGTGGCGAACACTGCCGCCCTCAACTGTGGTGTCTGCTTCCTCCCGCCGCCGACAGCGGTGACGCGGAGAGTCGTCGCCGGCTCCGTATGCAAGGACAAGAAGGGGCTCCTTCGGACCAGCCGCACCACTATCGCCACCTCGGGTGGGCCTAACAGCGCTAGAGGGCTCAACAGTGGCGGACACCAACACCAACAGTGGCGGTGTCTGGTTCCTGCTGCTGAAGCCTCAAATCTTCCATGCAAAACGTACACATGCCCATCCATTTGTCCAATAGGACGAATAGGATGTTCAAATCTTCCAGGTAAAATATACACACACATTCAGTTATGGATCGAACAGATGCAACATTCTCGGCATGGATCGGGGAGGATTTGGGCGCGGACGCCGGCGAGGACCTGAGCGGCTGGAGCTAGCAGTGGCCGCGCCTGCGGGAGCACTTCATGTGCAACCGCTGCAACGTCGAGGACCTGCTCGAGCTCTTAAGCCCCACATCACTGTCCTCTCCGTCGAGGTACACCATGCAATTGCCGCATCCAACTTGTTCTGGACTTTGGTTGAGCGGATCATCCGATGTCTGATATTTAGCACCCAGCTTCCCACGCCATTGGAACTTGTATGAGTAGCTTACCAAATAATGCAACAAAGGTTTAGAATTTTTGAATGTTTGTCCTGAATATACTTTTACCCGACAGGCCTACATAGATTAGTTGCTCTCTGGTTGAACTGCAGAAATTTACTTGGAACTGATCATCAGCAGGCTTGGACAATGCACACACCAAACCCAATTGTACAAGTAGCTTGCGCAACAATGCATCAGAAAGGCTTAGAGTTCAGTATATTTGTTTTGAAATACTGTTGGTTTGGATAGTTTGTATTTTTTTTTTGCAAATATGGCAATTTTTTCAGACATCTAGAATCTCTACACTGCCGGAGAAAGGCACATCAGTGCCGGTCAGAGGGAGATTTAGTGCCGGTCCCCCTGACCGGCACTAAATGGCCGGCACTAACGTGACAGTCGTTAGTGCCGGCTATATTGACTGGTACTAAACGGCGTGTGTTAGTGCCGGTCCGTATCTCCAGCCGGCACTAACGTGCCCGACCCGGCCCGGCTCCTAGCAGCAAGGTTAGTGCCGGCTGGTATAACTGGCCGGTACTAAATCTTTTTTCTTATTTACCTTTTGTTTTTCGTTTTTATACGTATGGCTATGCGTATTTGTACCGTATGCGACTACATAATCGTACTTTTTGCATTGCACTGTAATATTAGGACAGCATATTACACTAATATTATATATATATATATTCATCATGTATGGAATACTTAGGAGTTTAAAAGTACTTGAGATATTACAAATTAGTAAGAACATCAACTATAGTAATTTGTCAAATTCCCCGTCGTCGGATCTTTTTCGGCGACACTTGTACGGACATCGCCATAAAATTCTCCCTTAGGATTTATGACTTCATCGAGCAGGAATCCGCATATAGCTTCTTGAATTGCCCTGATCCGAGCTATTTCAATGAGTTCTTCTTTCATCCGCCAATGCTGTCACATTTTTCGAAAAAACATGAGAATAAAAGATAATGAATTAAAATGATGAGCAGATGTGATTGTGCTCACGTACATTGAATGCCTCCAATGTCATTTGCCCTTTTTCACTTGCAAAAGTGTTGATCCACTCGCATACGTAGTATCCACATAAGTTGTTTCCTTATCCCTGTCTCCAACACTATGGACAAATGTGGGTTAAGATATAGAATTTTTCTGATGTTTATTGCGAATGACATTAGTAGCGAGAGTATATTCATACCGAAAAATCAGTCACCCAACAAAGAGGCTCGATTTCACCTATGGGCAAGCCTATGTGTTTGCGGAGGTAGCGATGCCATGCAGTATTTACCACCTCGATGAGATCTTGGTACTTTGATTTATCTTGCCTTAACGAGTCGTACACCAAGACCTTGTGCTCCTCAATCCGAATACAAAGCAATATCCAATGAAAGCTGTGCATATACATACGCATAACCAATTAATGTTGATTAAAATAGTTATTAAATAGTATTATTAATACGAAGGGATTGAAAACAAGAGGCTAACAAAGAATGACTCACTGATGGTTGTATGGCAAGAGAATGAAGGGACACATGCTATTCTTACGCAACCCCCTGTATATAATATTGACTATTTCTTCAGGGTTTTGCTGTACCGTTTTCTCGTGTATAATATCGGGGTCGAAGAACCCGACGTTATGGAAGTTCTTTTTTCGGCAAATTTGAATTTTTGACCTACGGGACACAAGAAAAACGGGGATCGGTCAACACACAAGGCTAAAAATAATGAAACGAGAGACAATACTCACATGCACCATACACTCAGGAGGGACTTGTCAAGGGCATCTTGATGGTATAAATCGTAAAGTGCTTCAAACTCGATATATACTTCACCTGCCCCCCGCCAGAAATGCTCATCTTTAATCCGGGCTGGGAACATCTCTAATTGATTAGCTTTAGATTGCACGGCATACCATTTGTGTAACTCGGCCATTCTCGTTGGTAGGAATGGTAGTAACTCTGGCCATATCAAAGGTTCACCAAGTACAAACTTTTTCCTGCCGCGGGCATCCTGTAGGGCCTCCCCAAGCAATTGAGCCCTTGTTAGATCAGTTTGCAATATCATCCCAGCCATGGTCAATGGATCTCTTGATTCATCAGGACATTCTTCACGCGGCACTATCAACGAAGCGATCGATTGTTTGGACTGCTCTCCGAGCTGGGGAACGGTCTTTGCATTGATCCGTCGATTCTTGGGGTTGTTGTAGCACTTTCTGATCTGCCGATCATAATCCGACTCCCTTTCTTTCTCCTTGGTGGGATCTTTAATGAAGTGTTTAACGAAGTGTGCCTTCGCAACCGGATCTATTTCTGGCTTCTTGTTCGCAGCCTCCCTCAGTAGCTTGCGCTTCAGCAAGAAGGTTTCAAATGATTCTTCTGCCTCTTTCTCTTCTGGAGCCTTCGCTTTCTTCTTTCTTTGCTGCTTATGAGATGGCTGGACCGAAGGTACCGTGTATGCCTTCTGTCGCTGACTCTGATTCTGTTGTGCGGCTGGTGATGATGCCGAAATTGGCTCGCTTTGTGCGGCTGGTGATGGCGGATCCATGCTGGGGTCCCGTGCAGGCGGTGGAGAAGGTGGGCCAACACTAGGATTCCTGTCATCAGGTGGCGTTGGTGATCTTTGCCTTGAGCACCGAGCGGAATCTGTGGCTGCTTGCACCAATCTTATGTCGCGCTTTGGCAACGCAATCCATGTGTGTACGGCATGTTGTAGTTCTGTTTCTTCAGGACCTATAGGGATCGGGAGGTCACGGTCTTCCCAGCGTTCTTCAGTAATTCGGTCAACAAAGACTCTGGTGAATCCTTCAGGAATTGGCTGGCAATGTATTGTCCTGCCTTCTTCTTGGACTTCCGCATAACCCTCAGCACAAACTTTGAGCTTTTTCCCATAAAGAACCAGAAGCTCACACTGGGTCCTAACGGCAATGTCGTCGATGGGGTCCCTCGTCCTGTCGGCACCCAAAGCAGGGTGCTCTGTGGAAGCAACACTGCTACGACGCTGAGAAGGGGTGCTGAACTCCACATTGGCAGCTAGTTGGTCCGAGCGTTGCCCAATTGCTGCCTCAAGTGACATTATCCGGTTTTCTAGGCTACAGATCTTCTCTGCCACTACTGCCTTGCTTCTGCATCGGCTTCGGTAGGTTTCGAGATCTCCGGAAAAGCCATATTTCCACGGAACTACGCCCATGCCTCGGGTCCGTCCAGTGTGTTCCGCATTCCCAAGAGCGTAAGTCAGCTCGTCATTCTCTCTGTTGGGCTGGAAGGTTCCTTCTTCCGTACGCCTCATTGCCTCGTCAAGTCTTTGGGCAGCCTCTCTTAGTACGTCGCTAGTCACAAACATTCCAGTGTCGGGGTCCAGTGTGCCTCCATGAGCATAGAAGTAATACCTTGCTCGTTTGGGCCAACTCAAGGTCTGCGGTACGATTCCTTTTGCAATTAAATTATTTTCCATCTTTTCCCATTTCGGAACAGCAACCTTATAACCTCCAGGCCCAAGTCTATGGAAGTTTGTCTTTTTGCTAGCATTCATTTTGCCTTGAATCGAGGCTGCCATGCTGTCAGCACTGTGCTTGTAATTCACGAATTCATTCCACCACTCTTGTTGCTTCTTCCAGACTTTATCAAAATCTGGTGTGAGGCCCTTGTTGACAAAGTTTGCCACCAATTTTTTCTTGAACGAGCCGAACTGAATTGCCATCTTCTTAAATGCCCAACCCTTTACTTTGTCAGCTTTGCCCGGGGGAAAGTTGAAGTGCAACAACACCTCTTTCCATAACAAATCTTTCTCTGAATCTGGCACGATATCTTCAGGTCGATCAGAGACTTTATTTCTCTTCCAAAGCTTGTACTTTATGGGGACGTTCTCCCTAACAAGATATCCCAATTGATTTACAAAGGTCGTCTTAATTTGACCAGGGGCTAGTGGCTCGCCGGTTGCTTCGTTGATCTCCGTGATGGTCGTACATCCTACCATCTTCCTCTTGGAGCCACGTTTTCGTTTAGACTTCGTCGATCCTGATGCCTGAAAGAATCACAAATTTATTAAGCGGGTTGCTAGCAACTAGTGGACGTCGCGGCAGGTATTGACAAAACGTTTATCCTGATGCCTGGAAGAATCACTAAATTTCATACCTCGGCTTCCTCGACATTTTCTTCTTCCTCCCCACTAATATCTTGCTCCTGGTCGCCATGATAATGCAAGTTTAAAAATTGGCTGTCAGACCCGGGGCCACGGGGCTGTGTACATTAAGGAGTCCGTATTGGACTAGGGGATAGGACATGTCCTGTACCTCATTTATGTTGTATTCTACTCGCATGCGGAGTAGAACTAGTCGATACAGAAGGAAACTACTCGAGTTGTACTTGAGTACGATTCTTAAGCTAGTATCAGGCTAGGATTCATGTAACCCTGTCCCCCTGGATATATAAGGGCGGGCAGGGACCCCCTCAAAACATAAGATCACCAGATCAACATCAAGGCAATACAAACCATCATACAGGACGTAGGGCATTACGCATATTGCGGCCTGAACCTGTCTAAATCTTGTGTTGTCTGCACCTTCGAGTTCCTGATCTCGGCGCATCCCAACCTAAAACCTACCACCTTGGGTATACCCCTTGGTGGGCAGCCGGATAAAACCCGACAGCTGGCGCGCCAGGTAGGGGGGCGCATCAGAGATCCGCTGGAGAACTCGATGGCGATTTTTAAGTTCCCCAGTCCCGTGCTCCCTGAGGGCACAACCTTCATTTTTGGCTCATGGGTCTGCGTCGCTAATGGCGCAGGCGGTTTCTGTCGGCACACCGTCGACGACACCTTCAAGCTAAAAACACTTGCCGCAAGGCTCGACGACTTTGTCGATAATCTCGACGAGTTGCCGTTTTCTGACTCTGCCAGGGAAACCGAGGCAGCGTCTGTCTCTACTGTTCCTTTTTCCACGTTGGAAAAGGACTTGGACTCTTTGCTCCAGGCTGGAGGCTCCGAGGCCACCGCAAGTCGGGAGGCTGAGGATCACCTGGCCGCTTGCGGGCTGATGATCACCACCACCTCCGAAGGACGAATTGTTCATTGGAGGGGGATGAACTTGTCCGACCCACTCGGACATGAAGACCGATTGGTAGCCCATCTGGAGCCTTTGCCTTTTCAGGAGGGCAGGGCGTTGGCTGCCATATCCGAGGGCTCGACTGAGCTAGTCGAAGCCCCTTCCGAAGAACTTGCAACTCGCCAAGTCTTGATGGCGGAAGAAGGGGACGACGACGCCCTCATCCCCATTGGCGCACTTGACGGCATATCGGAAGATGAAGACACCGCAGAAGCCGAGAACGAGAACGACGCCGAGCGCGACGCGCGACGTGCAAGGAACAGAGCTCGTGCGGTTCGCAGAAGGCGCACCAACGAGCGCATACGTGCTGCACAGCGCGAACTCGACGCCGAATTCGCCGTGGCAGATGAACGTGGTTTCAGGACTCCTGTGGCCAACATTGCTCGGGTAACAGCACTACTCGAGCGAAGCAACGACCCCAACGTCCGACAAGCACTCATCTACGCCCAACGGGCGTGGGTCCAGTTGGACCAGCAGGTTCCGGCATCGCTCGTCAGGGACGAACACGTCGGAGACAGCCGAAGCCAGGCCCCAAGTCGAACAACGGGTCATCGCCCGCGACCCCAACGCACCAACAACAATGATGGCGTGGGTGGAAGCCAGATCACCGGTGGGAGGCGACAGCCACCTCCGGCAAACAACCCGAGGCAGCCTAATCCTCCGCGTCACCAACCCGATCTTCGTCAGAAGATCAATGAGGGGCGCGATGCCCGGTCAATCCTCGACTCGAGGCGACGGGAGCGCGAGGTAGTCGAGCGAGACGATGCTGACTGCAGCGATCGTTTCCCCGCGTTCACTGCGAGATTCAACAACTACAAGTACCCAGAGGGTTTCAAGCCAATTGGCATTACCAAGTATGACGGCAAGCAGGCCCCCCAGCAATAGCTCCGCTGTTATTCTACTGCCATTGAGGTGGCTGGCGGCTCCAATACTACCAAGGTCGTCTACTTTCCGATGGCTTTGGAACCTGCACCGTTGACTTGGCTGGAAAGTCTCCCCAGCGATTCCATCGACTCCTGGGAAGGCCTCAAGAAGGTCTTCATCGATAACTTCCAGGGGGCCATATCTCGAGCAGGAACCCGGCACGACCTCGCCCAGTGCAAGCAAGAGCGCAATGAACTCCTCCGATCCTACACCCGCCGTTTCTTCGATGTCCGGGCCACCATCGCCAACATCTCAGAAGAGGACATCATCGACTGTTTCTACAACGGCCTCACAGACCCAGGTATATATCGTGATTTTGGGCGTAACAGGCCGAAAACAGTTGCAGGATTACGCAACATGATGCACGACTGGTCCGAACAAGAAGAAAAGATGCACGAGAGGTTCCCAAGATGCACCGACCTCAACCAGAAGCGCAACAACGACAACCGGGCTGGCAAAGGCCAGCAGGACTTTTCGGGTTCATCCCGAAAACGCAAGCCAGACGACCTTGTCGCGGCTGTGGAACGTCCTTCGCGTGGCAAGAAGTCGACCACGCAGGAGCAGTTTGAAAAGCTTCTGCAGAAGAAGTGCCCGTGGTGCGTCAACTCTAAACACGCAGCGATCGACTGCTTTCAGCTCAAGCGTACTTTCGGCTCTCCTGGAAACGGCAAGAAAAACAAGTCGACGGGCAAAGAGCCCGAAGACGAGGAACAGGAGGATAAATCAGAGACGCCCAAGTTCCAGGATGCCTCCAAAACCGTCAATGTCATCTTTGGCGGTGACGAAGATTTTTGCTCTAGGCGGGAACAAAAGTTGCTGCTACGAGAAATTCTATCGGTTGAACCGGCGGTGCCACGACCGCTCCGATGGTCGGAGGTCCCCATATCTTTTTCCCGTGACGACCAATGGACCAGCTTTTCCGAGCCTGGGAAGTTCCCACTGGTGCTGGATCCCGTAGTCGCAGAAGTCAAGCTTACTCGGGTTCTTATCGATGGTGGGAGTGGACTCAATCTTATCTTCGCTAGCACGCTGAAGAAGATGGGTCTGGACCTTACCAACAAGCTCACTCCGAGCAAAGCTCCTTTTTACGGTATTGTCCCTGGCAATGCCGCGCACCCGCTTGGAACAGTCGTTCTCCCAGTCACTTTTGGGACGAGGGAGAACTATCGTACCGAGTTCATCAAGTTCGAGGTGGCCAGCTTTGAATCTTCTTATCATGCTATACTGGGAAGGCCGGCGCTCGCCAAATTCATGGCGGTGCCACATTATGTCTACTTACTTCTCAAGATGCCAGGACGCAGCGGCGTGCTCACGCTCCGGGGCGACTTGAAGAAGTCTTATGATTGCAACCAAGAAGCCATCTAGTTTGCATCGACTTCCCGCGTGCCAGATGCTTCCGACGAAGTACTCGCGGCCGCACAGCAACTCTCTCAAGCTGAGTTGGACATCCCGACGAAGAAGGCGAGTAAATCGAGCGTCAAGTCGACGGGCGAGGTGGCTCTCAAGACGATCCAGCTCCAAGAAGGCGATTCATCTAAGACTGCCATCATCGGCGCGGGCTTGGGTGACAAATAGGAACTCGCGCTCGTCAGTTTCCTGCGGGCTAACCGAGACATATTCGCATGGAAGCCATCAGATATGCCAGGGGTGCCCAAGGAGCTGATCGAGCATAGTCTTAATGTGTACCCACAGGCTGTACCAAAGAAGCAACGACTTCGTCGTTTTGCCCCCGATAAACGGGAGGCTATTAAACGGGAAATAGCTAAACTCCTCGCGGCTGGATTCATTAAAGAAGTAATCCACCCAGAGTGGGTTGCTAACCCCGTCCTTGTATTAAAAAAGAACAAAGAATGGAGAATGTGTGTCGACTATACCGATCTCAACAAGCATTGCCCAAAGGATCACTTTGGGCTCCCTCGCATCGATCAGGTAGTCGACTCAACTGCAGGTTGCGTATTGTTATGTTTCCTTGATTGTTACTCAGGTTACCACCAGATCGCTCTCAAGGAAGAAGACCAGATCAAGACCGCGTTCATCACCCCGTTTGGGACTTATGCCTACAAGACAATGTCTTTCGGGTTGAAGAACGCTAGCGCCACCTATCAGCGGGCAATTCAGATGTGCTTTGCTGATCAGCTACACCGGAATGTAGAGGCCTACGTGGACGACGTGGTTGTGAAAACTCGAAGTCCCGAGGGCCTCATCGCGGATCTGGAGGAAACTTTCGCCAGCCCAAGGAAGTACCGATGGAAGCTTAATCCGACTAAGTGCGTTTTTGGTGTTCCTTCAGGAAAACTGCTCGGGTTCATAGTCAGTAACCGGGGCATTGAGGCCAACCCTGAAAAGATTACCGCCATCACTGATATGGAGGCACCTGCCACAATCAAAGATGTACAAAAACTTACAGGGTGCATGGCAGCTCTCAACAGATTCATCTCCCGGCTCGGGGAGAGAGGATTACCTTTTTTCAAACTCTTAAAGCGTCAGGATAAGTTTCACTGGACAGAGGAAGCCGAGCGGGCTCTGCAGGATCTCAAGCAACACCTACAGTCGCCCCCAATCCTCACGGCTCCATTACCGGGTGAGACCCTTTTACTTTACATTGCGGCAACTACCCACGTTATTAGCAGTGCTATTGTTGTCGAGCGCTCCGAGGAAGGCCATGCTTTCGGCGTGCAGCGGCCCGTATACTTTGTCAGTGAAGTACTCTCGGAGTCTAAGGTGCGCTACCCGGCGGTCCAAAAGCTTCTCTATGGCATATTGATTACTTCGAGGAAATTACGCCATTACTTTGAAGAGTACCAGATCGTCGTGATCACAGACTACCCGCTGGCGGATATCCTACACAACCAAGACGCCACGGGTCATATTTCAAAATGGGCAGTGGAACTGGGGGCTTTGTCGATCGACTTCAAGCCACGAACTGCAATCAAGTCCCAAGCTCTAGTCGACTTCATGGCTGAGTGGAGGGAAAATCAAGTCTCAACTCCAATTGACAAGCCAGAGCATTGGACCATGTACTTTGACGGTTCTCTCAAGCTCAATGGCGGCGGCGGTGGAGTTTTATTCGTTTCCCCGAGAGGCGAACAACTCAAATACGTCCTCCAAATTCTCTGGGAGGTATCCAACAATGAAGCCGAGTATGAAGCGTTGCTTCACGGGCTCCGTTTGGCGATATCGCTAGGGATTAAGCGACTACTTGTATATGGCGATTCACTCTTGGTCGTTCAGCAAGTCAACAAAGAGTGGGACTGCAACAAGGTGACCATGGAAGCTTATGTACAGGAAATACGCAAGCTAGAAAACAAATTTTCTGGCCTAGAAATTCACCATGTGCTGCGGGAACACAATGTTGCTGCTGATGCCTTATCCAAGCTGGGATCAACCCGAGCTCAAGTCCCGGCAAGGGTATTCGTTCAGGAGCTGACGCATCCGTCCATCAGCCCTTCACCACCGGTTTCCACCGCCACTGGCTCCGTACAACCAGAACGGGAGGTACTGCTGGTCGGTGAGGACTGGAGAGGACCTTTCATCGACTTCATCCGAGATCTCGTCTTACCGACCGGGATGGACCCCAAAAGTGCTGCTGCCGCTCGCCTCATGCGACGGAGCAAGGGGTTTGTCCTAGTCGAAGACAAACTTTATCGACGCGGCGCACGATCTGGAGTACTCATGAAGTGCGTCACAACAGAAGAAGGCCTGGACATTTTGCGAGAGATACACGAGGGCGTGTGCGGTAATCATGCAGCATCACGCACACTAGTAGGCAAAGCGTTTCGAGCCGGCTTCTGGTGGCCCACCGCTGTGTCTGACGCCGAGGACCAGGTACGAAGATGTCAGAATTGTCAGTTCTTTGGCAAGCAAATTCATGTCCCAGCCCACACTCTCATCACTATACCGCCTTCCTGGCCGTTCGCTTGCTGGAGCCTCGACATGATTGGGCCCTTCACAACAGCGCCAGGAGGTTTTACTCATGTTTTGGTGGCTGTCGACAAGTTCACCAAATGGATCGAGTTCAAACCAATCGCCAAGCTCACTCCTGACAGGGTGGTTGACTTCATCTCCGACATCTTGCATCGGTTCGGCTTCCCCAACACTATCATCACCGATTTGGGTTCAAATTTCACGGCCAACCAGTTCTGGGAATTCTGTGAAAACTCGTCCATCGAGGTCAAGTACGTTTCGGTGGCACACCCAAGGGCAAACGGGCAAGTCGAGCGGGCAAATGGCTTGATCATTGATGGTCTCAAGAAGAGACTCTACGATGCCAACAGCAAGAAGGGCGGGAAGTGGATTCACGAGTTGCCACATGTCATCTGGGGGCTCAGGACTCAACCTTCCAAGGCCACAGGGCAGACCCCGTTCTTCCTTGTCTACGGCTCCGAGGCGATTCTTCCAGCAGATATCATGTGGAAATCCCCAAGGGTCGAGATGTATAAAGAAGGCGAGGCAGACGAAGCACGACAGCTGGAGTTGGACTCTGTTGAAGAGGCTCGCTGCTCTGCTCTCGTTCAGTCAGCCCGTTACCTACAGGGAATCCGGCGATATCATGACCGCAACATTAAGGAAAGGTCATTTAGCATTGGCGACCTCGTCCTTCGTCGCGTTCAGGATGAGTCGGGTTTGCACAAGCTTAACTCAAGATGGGAAGGACCGTTCATCGTCAAGAGGGTTACAAGACCGGGATCTTATCAACTTCGGCACCCCGATGGTCAGGATGTACCCAACTCGTGGAACATCCAGCACCTGCGACGGTTCTACCCCTAGGCAGACCCGTGTCCAATTTCTGTATGCGTCAATGGCAAGTTTTACTTTTCTGGGTCGATTTGGCGGCTTTGTGCCACACAACCCGAAATATAAATTCTTGAATACAACGGTGGCGGCTGTTGGCCACGCTTCAATTTTATATAAAATCGACTACTTGCCAGCGGCACATGGGTCGTCGCGATGCTAATTGCGTTTCTTTCAAACTGGTTAGGCCCGTCTGGCTCGGGTTCTATCTAACTCGTTTGGCTACTCCTGCGGTGGTCACACCTAAGGGTAGTTTTCGACTGTTTGCCATGAGCATCCTAGTCATCGCGCCACAGACTGCGCGTTCCGGGTCCGAGTGGATCCTTTTTGGCAGGATCTTATCTAGCTCACCCGATGAGCTCTCGCGAAGGGCTAAATCGACTACTCTCTGAGTTGCTGCACTCAGAGGTAGCACGCCTATGCTTCAAAGCAGATGGGGCTTTTAGTCTGCACATAAGGCTACAAAAGGAACAAAGGTGGTTTCTTATATTACAAAAGTCTTAAGTACTAACGGTTCAATCCTGGACCATGTTTCCTACAATTTTTTCAGCCACAGGCCGGACCTCTAGCAAATACTCGCGGAAGTTTTCATCAGAACAATCTGCAGCTGCACCCTCCGCGAGTACTTCTAGCCGAGCCTTTGGCCAGAAGGACTTTACAAGGCCTAGGGCATGGCCCACGTAAGATGTGGCAGCCTCGGTGACGAAATTGAGGATCTTTTGTGGCGCCCCGCGAAGACGATCAAAGTCTTGATCTGCTGGAGGCAGTCGACTAGTTGCTTCTCTGTGTCGGCCATTACCTTCCACAGACCCTCGACTTCATCTGCGCGGCGATATAGCATGTTCTTCAAATCAGTAAGCAATTCCTCCTTATAATTTAATAGCTGCTTAAGTTCTGCGATGATAAGCAGGTTTCAGATCATGAAGTTATCGACTACGGGTATGACTCCGAGAATTGAGTTCAACATACCTTGATGGGTTTTCCGCTGTTTCTTGAGTCGGCCTTGGAGCTCGATGATATTCCGCTCGAAGCTGGCTCGCTCCTACAGCAGCTCGTCAATACGCTTGCTGGACTCTTCCAGTTTCGTTGCAGTTTTCTGGTTCATGTCCTACATGTTTTTGGGCGTCAGAGGATATCGATTTCATCATACAGTTACCAATGGTCTAGTCAAGACTCACCAGAGCAAATGAGTCGATCGCCTTGATCATTTGGCGCAGGTGGCTCAGATCATCCCCTGGGCGGTGCACCTCTTGGAGTATATTGGTGTTTTCCCCTACAGGGGTCGGCAACTCGGGTGCCTCGCAAGAAGCACCTGACGGTTGCGAGGTCCCTGCAAAGGACAAGTGTTAATATAGCAATGCTTGTGACACAAGGCAGTGGGATCGTTTACCTGCACCGTCGGCGGGAGCGGCAGTGGTAGCCTCGACTTGCTCATTGCCGGGGGCTTCGGGTTCTGTGTGCTGGAGCTCGGGTAGTGGTGAATCAAGCATGATTACATCTGCCCTCCCTGCTGGCTCCTGCGCGTCGGGCTGCCCAGACGACCGCTCGGGGGCTGGTGGCGCCAACTCGAGTTCTGGCGTCACCTCAGCTGTTGATCTGCTTACGACAAAGCATAACATTTTTACTGTGATCTTTACGCATGGCTAAGGGCAAGGTCCAAGGCATTACTTACATCTGGGATCGCGTCATTGTCGGCTTCCTCAACATCAGCTTCAAGGGTTTCTTCGCCATTGTGCTCGTGGCTGGAGGTGCAGGCGTGCCAGTTGATGCGGCTGGCAGCGCCGGCGTAGCAACGGCTGCGGCCTCTTCTGGCGGTGTCAGGGCCGCCTCGGTCGAGGGCACGAGTTCTCTTGAGGCAGGGCCCGACACGGCGATCGTTACCTCATTGGCATGAGACGGTGCTGGGTTTATTCCATCGGCTTCTGTAGGTCTGGCATCCGGAGCCTCACTTCCGGTGGCGGGCGTTTCAGCTACCCTTTGACGCTGGGGGCTGGGCAATGAAGACGATGGACTGCAAAACAGAATTGTCATCAGTGTTCTATACAACAACTCGACAGTTTTTTTTAGTTCGTCAAACACTTACCCGGCAAGGTCGGTGGCGCTGGCTTTGCGTTTCCTCATATCTCGACGTCGCCGGGGAACGAGAGGTGCGTCGTCCGACCAGTCCACGGATGATCCGGAGGAGTCGTCGGCTTGCACCCTCTCCCCAGCCGCCCGGCTGCCCGTGGCTGATTCGCTGCCAACAATTTGTTCTTTCTGTGCTTTGGCGGCACTGGGCAGCGTATGGTAAGGCCGGGGCAGATCGGGGTGTGGCGGGTAACTCCGATATAATGCTGATGACTCCTGTATTCAGACAAATCGACAATCAGTTAGTATCAACTCTTCAGATTAAGGGAAGAAGTCGAGAAGTCGAACACTTACTGCTGGTGGTCGATTCTGGGCTGTAAATCCCGCTGGAACATACGGGACGGCATCCACATCCAGCAGAATTCGCTTAACACGAACAAGCGCAGCATCATCTCCAAGCTCTTCTGCGCACATACGGGATGGGTCTTCAGTACCCATGTACTCGAATCCTAAGGTGTGGCGTTGTTGGATGGGTTGAATTCGACGTTTGAAGAATGATAACATCACAGACGCCCCGGTTACCCCCATCTCTTTGTGTGCGGCAATCAACTCAAGCAGCTCTTTTACTTGGTCCATCTCGGCTTCACTGGGCTCCAATGTCCACTCGCTGCGTTGAACAGGAGGCCTGCCGGACCGCACAGGGAGTTGGGGGGCATGGTTCGTAATGTAGAACCATTGGTGTTTCCACCCCGGGACATTGGAAGGAAATTTGTAAGAAATGTATTTGTCACTAGCGTGTTGCCTAAGCTGGATTCCAGCACCCCCAATTGTAGAAGGATTTTTTGAGGTGGGTTGGGGCTTCATGCGGAAAAGATAGCGGAAAAGCGCCCAATGGGGCTCAATTCCGAGGAAGGCTTCACAAAAATGGATGAAGATGGAGATATGGCAGATCGAGTTGGGGTTGAGGTGTTGCAGCTCAATCCCATAGAAATAGAGAAGACCGCGGAAGAATGAGCAAGTGGGGAGGGCGAATCCCCGTTCAGAAAAAGAGCAGAAAGAAACAATCTCATCGACGCTTTCCATGGGGAAGGGATCACGAAAAGGAAGGCGCCAATTAATGAGACCCTTTCTTGAAGCAGACCTCCCAGTACTAAACTTGCAAGATTTTGGCGAGAGCACTTACTAATTGACCATTCGCTGGTCGCCGCCTGCGCTTCCTTCAAGTCTTTTTGGTTGATCTTCTTCGGTGCCATTTCCACCCCTTTTCCGCCACGAGTTGTTCGCACAATGCTCGGGGGCTACGGTGGTGGGCTCGAAGTTTTTCGACTACGCAGGGCGGCGAGAGGGCGACGGTAGGACATGTCAGATTTTAATTGGGATTTTGTTTTTTTTTTCTGATGGCGGCGTCAGATCTGAAGGCACAGGCAAAACCCTAACTGACCGCGAGGTTAAATAACCAGCGGTCAGGCAGTGGTCACTGTGTGTAAGATGAAGCGTCGTGCAATAGGATTCATTGGATACAGGCGGTTTTTGGCACATTTTTGGGACCGTTACCCGATTCACCATTTTTTCTGGGTTAGTTGTCCCGAAAAAAGAGGTTTTTTGGGTTTTGAGTCTAATTTTTGCTAATTGCCTCCTCTCAGACTTTATTTTTCAAAAGGAACTCTTTTTTGCCACGACCTTTGGGATCCTTTTTTTCCAAAAGATTTGGACTCAAGGCTCGGGGGCTGTACGACACGTGGCATCGACTACTTATTTTTCGAAAGTACTCGAAGGATAAGAAGGAAAGATTCAAGGCTAGTTTGACCCTCAGCTTGATTCTTTGATTCAACCTAAGGCTCGGGGGTTACTCCATATGGAGTGCGATTATTCATCGCACCTCATATAAAAGAAGGAATTCGGGGCAGGAGTACCTCATAGCTTCGATGCAGTCAGAAGAGTACTCGAAGAGCAGTTTCGAGACGGAGCTTCGAAAGAAGTCGAAGATGGTTTCGGAAGTACTCGAAGAGTCTGCAGTGCTCAGCTACGAAGAGCTCGGGGGCTTGTCAGACCCGGGGCCACGGGGCTGTGTACATTAAGGAGTCCGTATTGGACTAGGGGATAGGACATGTCCTGTACCTCATTTATGTTGTATTCTACTCGCATGCGGAGTAGAACTAGTCGATACAGAAGGAAACTACTCGAGTTGTACTTGAGTACGATTCTTAAGCTAGTATCAGGCTAGGATTCATGTAACCCTGTCCCCCTGGATATATAAGGGCGGGCAGGGACCCCCTCAAAACATAAGATCACCAGATCAACATCAAGGCAATACAAACCATCATACAGGACGTAGGGCATTACGCATATTGCGGCCTGAACCTGTCTAAATCTTGTGTTGTCTGCACCTTCGAGTTTCTGATCTCGGCGCATCCCAACCTAAAACCTACCACCTTGGGTATACCCCTTGGTGGGCAGCCGGATAAAACCCGACATTGGCTGCCATCGTTCTCATCCTCATGAAACTCTGGAGCTATTTGCCCAGTACTACCACAAATGAGCTCGTGCATTAACTCGTCTTGGTTGTCCGTAGGATCCATTTCCACTACCCGAAACAATAAAAAAACATTAAGTATTTTCTAGTACTAATAAAATGTATGTATTTGCAAGGTTTAAAATGTATGTATTTGCAAGGTTTCAGTCTTAACATTTCGAGGTTCGTACCCGTGCATTGCTACGGGCGATGAAAATAAATTACAGTAATACACAGAGTACAGGGAACACATAATACAATTAGATATAATATCACATAAATGAAAGAATAGCCTCTGTAATCATATTGAAATGAAAAAAGCAAAAAAAATAAAAAATCAACAGATCTTCCAGCAGCGTGATGCTTGATGATATCAACTGAAACCAACACATTAAACCCCACGTACCCATATTGACATTTGAATTATAGAAATGGTGTTCTAACATGGATTAGCATTGAGCATTACACGTACATCAAGCATTGACCACACACAATATGTCATACAACTCTTAGATCACCAATTACCGAAGAATATAACTCATATACCTCCTCCATCGACCTTCGAGTTTGTTCGACTTTTATCAGTATTCCAATTACCAAAGAATATAACTCATCTACTAATGATCAAAGTTGAGAAGATCAAGCAAATGCAGATATAAACCTTCTTCAGCAGATTCTTCGGAGGGCGTGGAGGACAGCAAGTTCACCACCACAAGTAACCTGAAATTGTTATAAACACATTGAGATCAAATTAATGAATAATGTGCAGTTAGGTAATGCCTAGATACAAATTAGGAAAACTCACATGATGAGATCAAATTAATGAATAATATTGGTAAAAATCGATATATGCAATTAGCTGATAACAATATATAATTATATATTAACTTGCACTTGTGCATCACCAGGAGAAAGTAACCTGCCCATTCCTTGACATAACAGCTTAGGGAGTTACTATATATAATAAACCAGAAGAGCAATATTAAGGCACCAACCAATTATAAACATAAGGTTAATTATATGAAATTATTCTATATTTCTTGCATCTCATACAAGTTAAAACCTGTAATATCAATTAATAGTTGTAAGATAAAATCAGAAAACCAAATGCACCACACGTAACATTGGTGTCTACAACATCAAATAGAACTTCAAGATCACAAGTACATATGTGACCCAGGTTCCAGTCATCATAGATGTTCACATCTCGACCAACTCGTGTCAGATTTGCACATTGTCTAATGCTTCCTCCATGAATGGATTTGCAGTTTGTAGAAATGTTGATTGTGGCTATAGCGATCTTATTCGCGCACTGATAGGAACAAGCATAGCTTTCCTTTTTCATGGGCGTAGACAGATCCATGTGGGGTTCTTTTCTTTTGCAAGTTGAGCCGTCGGCCATTTACCTATGTTTGTTTGTGCTTTTAATTGGTGCTGGAGTAGTTTTCAGCCCATATTGGCAGCCTTCCCTTTACAGACAAGTCTCTAGATGGGGATTTCTTGGCCTTAAAATGCCTACACTATTTTGAAGGCATTTGTCAATTGTAATGAGTACCGAAAATGACCTCTGTCGCGTAGTCTGGACAAATTGGTTTCTGTGCGAACTGCCCTGGCCCATTGGTTTGAATGTCCTAACTGAGAATAGGAAGAGTGAGTAGAAGAATGCGCCATGGTACCAAGTACTGAAAATGACTTCTCTTTGTGCTGTCTTACAAATTGTTTTCATGTGGTAATTAGTTAATAGTAGGAAGAGTGACCGAAGAATGCACCACCTGTAGGGATACTTAAAAAGATTCATCCCTGGGCAGTCTTGACAAATTTGTTTATGTATGAATGCTGTGTACTATAGGTTTTCGTGATGTTATTAGAAGCACGAAGTATATAGTGGTCACTGAAAATGTTAGAAACTAGTGGGACGCACAAGAAATTTTTAGCGCTATTTTGAAACACTATGAAATCCTCTGTCAGGTCTCTGTTAATTTTGTACAAATAGAAATTCGTTAAAGTGGTCTCAAGTTATTACAGTGAGTTTAAAAGTCTCTTGCTGTGCTAACTTATTACTGATTAGTTACCATATATTATTAACTGGCCCTGAAAGACAGGTGTAGGAGAATCAAAATTAAGTTGCATAACATCAGAACAGCAGGGGAGGCTCCTACTTTTTTTTTATATAAGTGCAAGCAAAAAACTGCGGCTGTACAAGAGAATTACAAGGCTTTAAGCCCAAAAAAGACCATACTGACATGCTAGAAATTACTCAGCCAACTGTCTAACAATGTATTCATAGCTTGCGCGTGGCCTTTAATTAGAACAACTAGGTCCATTTCCTCCTTGAAGTGTAACTAGGACAGTGAGTAATTAGAACCAAATGAGGTTTGCTAAGTGACTGAGACATTCATTTCTTGAGTAATTAGAACCAAATGAGGTTTGCTAAGCGACTGAGACATTCATTTCTATGGAAACTTGAAAAATGTCCCGTAGAGGACAAGGTGCTCACCGCGAGGTCCGGAGGGAGGGGTCGACGGTGGGGGCCGGAGCTTCGGGCGCCGCAGCAATGGCGGGAGGACGCCGAGCAGGGGCAGCCGGGCGGCCGGGCTTGCGCGGAACGGGCCGCGCGCGAGGACGACGAGGTGCGCCGCGGCCGGAGCTTCGGGCGGCGGCGGCAATGGCGCGAGGACGCAGAGCAGTGGCGCGAGGACCCCGAGGCGGGGGGGCAGCCGGGCGGCCGGGCTGCGCGGAACGGGCCGCGCGCGAGGACGACGAGGTGCGCGGCGGCTGGAGCTTCGGGCGGCGGCAGCAATGGCGCAAGGACGTCGGGGCGGCGGTAAGTTGGGGGCGACGTCGATCTGAAGGCGAAGGAGTTAATTTGTTGGGGAGATGGCTAGGTTAGTGCCGGCTGACATTACCAGCCGTCACTAACGCGCCCACGTGACGTCAGGTGGACAAGTTAGTGCCGGCTGGTATTACCAGCCGGCACTAACGTGTACCATGCGCGCGGGAATTGGCGCGCGGGAACTGGCCACGCCAATTCCCATTTACACTAAATTTGTAGTATTCTTAAATTAGATCAACATAGGCTTAATAATTAGAATAATATAACAAACATTTACATCTTATTTTTAGCTACACAATAATTATAGTAATTATATGTACACAATAATAATAGTAATAGAAGTAAATTAACGAATACGCAACCATTATCAATTATGTGTAGCGTAAAGGGTTTATATGTGTATATGTTTCTGTTATTGATAATAAATCGAAAACATTTCATTTTGATCCATGCAAAATTCTTCAAAAAACTTTTCAATAGTAGCCTATACAATGATGTAATCAATTCTCATATTACTTGATTATTTGTTTGTAATTTAATGTTTCAATGCTTCTAATAATACAAAATTAGTGAATGTAAATAATATTTATACCATGCAAAAATATAGTATTATCTGAAGATGATATTATGTCATAATTGGATAAATAGTATCAAGAATTGAGATAAATACGATGCGGTGCGTTACATTACATCACTGATTGAGAGAATTCAATACATAATTTATATAAAACTACTACTCATTATCATTATCTACTGGAACATTGATAATCTTCCTTTTGACGAAAGTGCCTTGAGCGTGATCACAGCGTAAGTAAGGTGTGTCCTCTTTGGATAAGAGGATGCTAGGGTCAACGTCAACTGAGAATGGTGGAAGGTCATCAATTTGGTCATAATCTTCCGAATTGTCCGAAATATCCTCAACTCCAACAACTTTTCTTTTTTTAGGAAGAACTATGTGCCGTTTCGGCTCATTTCCAGCCTTGTCTGCTTCAGACGTCTTATCTGACTTCTTCTTCGGTTTGCTCGACATGTCGTTCACATAGAACACTTGTGTCACATCCTTGGCTAGAACAAATGGTTCATCTTTATATCCAATCTTTTTAAAGTCAACTATGGTCATCCCATACCGGTCCTTCGTTACGCCTCCTCCAGCCACCCATTCGCAACGAAATAAAGGGACAACTATGGGTCCATATTCAAGTTCCCATATCTCCTCTATGACACCATAGTAGTTGTTCTTTTCTCCATTACTGTTTACTATACACATACGGACACCACTGTTTTGGTTGGTGCTTTTTTTGTCTTGAGCTCTCGTATAAAATGTATACCCATTGATTTCGTACCCTTGGTATTGCTGGACAGTGATTGATGGTCCCCTAGCCAGCCATTGAAGTTCTTGACTGCGCGGTAAAATATAAAAAAAAAGGTGCGTACGCTGTGTTAGATTAATGGGGGTCGGAGTTTACCTTCAGACCAAAGGTGGCGGCGGCGGTACGCGAAGATCCTGCCATCGGAAAGCTTGGATCAAAACCTTGGAGAATGAATCTAGGGTTGGTGGCGCAAGATCGAGTGTGTGTCTCAAGGACTAGGGGAGATCTTGCGGCTAGGGTTTGCGAGCGAAAAGGGGATCGGAATCAGCCTATAGAGGTTTGCGCTGGATCGATTGGCAGAAGGTAAAGTAAATTGAAGAGCAGTTTCAGATCCGGGGTGGCATACCCTAAGGCCGATGCGATGCCATCGGCTCTTGAATAAATTGTTGTGCATAATAAGGGGGGTTAATATAAAAGCAGATTACATTCATAGCAAGGCAGTAAGAACAAAAGAGGAGCTAACTACTCCTGGAGATAACCTAACAGGGGTACTACAATCTACCACCAGTGCACATCAGAGACTTTGCGGCGCTTGGACGGTGGAGCGATGCTGGCGCCACTGCTGCTGCTACCGTCGCGGCTATCATCGTCAGCGTCGTTCCCGTCACTGCCACTGGTGAAGCTGTCATCATCGTCAGTTCCTCCGCGGCTATCGGAAGTGTCATCCGATGACCTGTCAAAGAGAAAACTACCTGCCATCGGATCTTCTTCGGAGGAGAGGGAATCGGATTCTTCCTCTGAGAGAGAAAGGTCTTCTCCCCAAAGGGCATCATCTTCTTCTTCCTCCAGCTCGGCTCCGAGGAGGAGCGCGAGATCCTCGCCGTCAGTTAGAGATTCGTCGTCTTCAGACTGGTAATAGAAGTCCCACTCCACTGCGTCCCAATGCAGGGGAGCACGGACCTCATAAGCGGCGATTGGGTTATATTCTGGAGTGGGTTCTCGTGTTGTTTCAGACTCGTAAGAGATAACAGAGGAAGCAGAGGAAGAAGAGGCCATGGCAAAGGAAGGGGGAAGGAGTCGACGATGGTCGTGAGAGAAAGTGGTTGAAGAAGGTGCTGGAAACAAGTTTATAAAGCCAACGAGTGGATGAAATGAATCGGCACCGTAACGGTTCCCTAGGAGGCCGATGCAGAGCAGTCACGTCCATCGGAAGTCGAAAGGGCACGGTTGTACGAATCGGAAGATGAAGGGTCAAGGCAGTGATGATTTCGGAATTACCATTACCGAAACCAGGGGGGCATGTGTTATCGCCATATTTTGACCAGGCCAGAGGTGGGCTATTGAGCAAGATGGGCTTAGAAGGCAGTCGTGATAAGGCTTGCGAATTGGGCCCGTGCGCAAGATGAAGGCCATAAGGCCGCGTAAATTAGGAATAAGCAGTTAAGATTCGTGTCGTGTTAGGTTAGGGTTAGTTAAAGAGAACAAGTCTACGGACTATAAATATGTACCATGAATAAACAAGAGACAGAATCAATCATCATCAACTCTCGGCGTATCGCCTCCCCTGTTTTAGGGTTTTTCATCGGGTAAGCGCCACGCGACCCCGATCACGTCTTGCGTGATCGGGGTAGCGTCACCCTTGCTCGTTCGTTTATACGTTGCTCGTGCTGAAGCCTTGTAGATGGCGAGTAGCGTTATTTATCCTGGCATGCGTTGAGTAATCTTTTCTTTTGGTGCTTTCATTGTGCTTTATGCGTTGCTCTCGCATGTCTGATCATCGTATCCGTTCGTGGGTATGATTGTTTTATCTTGTTTCGTAATTGTCAGTAGATCCAATCTGTTATGGCTAGTTTCTATGCATTTAGAAGCTTGGTTCAATATGTGCACGATTAGGCCTTGCAAACGAGTTGAATGATCCGATAGTATGCTCTGTATCGGCTTTCGCTTGAATAGAGGTTGTTTGGGAATCGGCTTTCAGTTGTTCTCTTGCTCTCTGTTTAGATCGTTTTGTCGATGCTTTTGTGTATCTGTTAGGCTCAATTACGTGTAGGATGTTCCGATTGTGTAGTGAGGGCTTAGTTGTTGTGGATTGGACTAGATTGTCATTTATGAAGCAAGTTTTGTTTAAATATATACATACGTATCAGTTTCTATATTGCCTGTTCCAAAGATCTGATCCGGTATTGACGCAATCGGCTCTTCATAGCCGATGCCGGGGAGGATGTAATGAGCCGATCACGGCTCGGATTAACCTTTACACATGTCTGTGCACGCAGAAGTTTGATACGTCACACCTTCCTGATCGGGTGTAGGATCAGGTGGCACGCCTAGCGACTCTCAGCCAGGGCGCGCGCCAGATCACTGGGCCGTTGACCGAGGGACCGGGGCCCACCAGCCGTCCCGGAAGCCTCCCGGCTCCTCGTGTTGCCTGTCGCTGCCCGCCGGCGGGTTTTGACCGACAACACATTCTGGCACGCCCGGTGGGACATTCTTCATCGACTTCGTCATCGCCATCGGCACCATCTTCATCGACTCCATCATCTTCGTCGACTCCATCAGTGGTGGTCAACAAGATGGCAAGGGAGAATCCGATCTCTTATGAAGAGCTCTCTGCTGAACATAAGCAGAGGTATGACGAAATCAAGACTCAGTTTGAGGCCGACCTCATCGGCTCTTTCGAAAGGACTCGCAACCACGGTATCAGGTGGAGAGGTTTTTCGCCTGAAGGTGCTCTTGATGGAGTGGATCTATCTACCCCGTCTGAAGACCGTACCAGAGCTTTGCGGCAGGAGGTGAATTATGCAGTGGCTCATTCGTTGCACCGGCATTCTGAAAGTCTGGTTAATGCTTTTGAGCGTGTAGCTTTACGGGTGGTCCAAGAAATAATGAAACATCAACATTCTCCAACTGGGCCTGCTCTGGGAAGCCATAAGGGAGAATTGCCGTTCCAGACCAGACCTCCTTTGCCTTATGCACTTGCAGCGGCGGAATCACATGGTGCTCCGGCTTACGTGGTTTACAAAGTGGGGGGTGATCCCACAGATCACCAGTTCTTCAGTGAGCCGCCCAAGGAGATCCCACATGGTTACATGTGCGCATATATTCCGGATAATAATAACCCGACGCATCTCTCACAGAAAGTAACTGGAGGGGTTCCTGGAGCTGATGCGGATAAACAAGCTTGGCTAGCAACTTATACCACAGGGCCGAGTCATGATAGTGTGCACTCGGCCCCCGGATCACAAACGGCGGAGCAAATTGGTGCCATCCTAAGGGATCAGTTTGGCATTTTGCCAAAAAGGAGAGCGATCGGCTATACGAAGCCGTATTCGAGTGATTATGACCTAATTCCATTGCCACCCAAGTATCGGCTCCCCGAGTTTACCAAATTCAGTGGGGCAGAAGGTGCTAGTTCCATCGAACATGTGAGCCGATATTTGGCACAGTTAGGTATGATTTCTGTGTCCGATCCATTACGAGTAAGGTTCTTTTCGCAGTCGCTTACGGGGTCGGCCTTCGGGTGGTACACGTCACTGGGTCCTGACTCCATCCGTACGTGGAGACAGTTGGAAGAGCAATTTCATATTCAGTACCATTCAGAAGCTGCAGAAGCAGGAATTGCTGATTTGGCCCAAATGCGACAGAAGCGTGGAGAAACCGTGGCAGAATTTATTCGACGCTTCAGGGAGATGAAGAATAGGTGTTATTCAACGCGGATCCCAGAAAAGGAAGCTGTGGAATTGGCATCTCTAGGGTTATTGAAGCCGATTAGAGATCTGGCTTTTCAATTGGAATTTACTTCACTGGCACATCTTGTCCAGAAGTTGACGATGCATGAGCAGCGTCACCCCGAGCTGTACCAGGAAAAGTTCAAACGCCAAATAGCACTAGCTGATACTGAAGAAGCCGATGACTCCGGGGAGGAGGCAGAAGTATCGGTTGCAGAATGGGCTCGTGGTGCAAATCCCGTATCGTGCAAGTGGGTAAAGCAAACAGGACCGGCAAAGGGGTTTGATTTTGATGTGAGCAAAGTGGAACAAATTTTTGACTTATTGCTAAAAGAAAAACAGTTGAAGTTTCCAGAAGGTTACAAACCCCCTACGGCGCAAGAACTGAAAGGAAGGTCATATTGCAAATGGCATGATTCTTTCACCCACAGCACAGGCGATTGTAAGGAGCTCCGTCGGCAGATCCAATCGGCTATTGAGCAAGGCCGGTTGATTTTGGGACAGACCGCCATGAAAGTCGATACACAGCCGTTCCCTGGTGTCAATATGGTGGAAAGTAACGATCGGACGGCAAGGCGACAACTCAACTTCGCACTGGGCATCAACATGGCGGGGGTGGCATTACGCCGCCAGGTCAAAGATGGAGAGGCTGATTCGAGCAATCGGCCCCAAAATGAAAAGGATGAATACGTTACAGAAAGGCAAGTAAGGTACGTAAGGAATCAACGGCCGACTTCTTCTGATCTTCTCAGGAAATACGAGTACCAGTATTAGCAGCGCCTCCGCCGGGAATCTGAAGAAGAGGAATATGAGCGCCGGACCGGGAAGCGTTTGAGGAAGCACGAAGAGGCCCGCGACCATTGGCACTGCCCGTTCTTCAGGTACTGTTGGGATTCAGGTATGAGCCGATTGCCTACAATCAGAGATTGCCCAGAGTGTGGACCAAGGAGGCCAGAAGCAAGGGATTCGGTTTTCCAGCGGATAGGACCTGCCTCAATCCGGCAAGTGCGGGTTCGGTCACCACAAAAGGAAGATGAAGAAGAAGACAGGTATCATCGTCCTCGTTGGTGCCCCGATGGACTTAGTCGTTCCCAGAAGCGCAGGGTTCAGCGGCTGCGTAGTTTGGAGGAGGCCGAAGCTAAGTACATCGAGACTTTAAGGAAGGCACGACCAGATTTGGCAGAACAAGTTCACTATGTGCAGGAAAAGGAGTCGCGCCCACCCAGGAAGGAATGGCGACCCAAGTCAACGGAAGCCGATAAGAAGGTATCGGCTGATGCACATATGGTTTTTGTGCTTCCTGCAGAGTTCCATGCGAGGCCCCAGGAGGAGCCGTCGGTGGCCCAACTTGATTTGGGACCTCGGCCGGTGATATTCGAGAAGCCACAAGCTAAGAATTACAAACATCTGAAGGCTTTGTATCTTAAGGGGTTTATTAACGGCCAGCCCGTGAATAAGATGTTGGTGGATACGGGAGCAGCGGTCAACATTATGCCATACTCAGTCCTACGCCGTTTGGGGCGGTCCTCCGCAGACTTGATCAGGACCAATGTCACCCTAAGTGATTTTAACGGACAGACTTCAGAAGCCCAAGGTGTCCTTAGTGTGGATCTCACCGTTGGAAATAAAACTGTCCCGACCTCGTTTTTCGTCATCAACAGCAAGAGCACCTACAACGTTTTACTTGGCAGGGATTGGATCCACACCAACTGTTGCATCCCTTCCACGATGCATCAATGTTTGATCCAATGGGACGGAGACGAGGTGGAAATGGTCCAGGCAGACGACTCGATCGAAATTTCACATGCGGCCATGAGCATTTGGGATGCGAAAGATCAAGAGCCGATTTCAGGAATAAGCCTGGAAGGGTGTGATCGCATCGAGGCTACAAAAAACGGAGTAAGGCTGGTCTTATCCACCGGCCTCACGGAATAAAGGAACAGGAGGCAACGTTTGGTAGCGGGGTCATAAAGGACGGTTCTTGCAATCGGCCCCGAAGAGTCGAAGTTGTAAATATAAATGTGTTTCGTAGTCGTTATAAAATGGCCAGCATTAACAGCCGGCCCTGTTCTTTTTACAAAAACTTGGAAAGTAAGGGGATGTGTGGAACGGCCGATCTTAACGATCGGCCGAGTTTTTTTATGCTGTGTCCTTTCTCCATTTGCAACGTTGATCTAATGGAAGAAGAAGGGAAGTTAGGATATGGTTTCACATCGGCTGATGAACTTGAGGAGATAGACATTGGTCCTGGGGATAAGCCACGACCAACCTTCATAAGCAGGAAGTTACACCCAGCACTACGAGAGCCGATGATAACATTGCTAAAGGGATATGCCGATTGCTTCGCCTGGGATTACACAGAGATGCCTGGACTGGATAGGAAAATAGTAGAGCATCGGCTTCCCCTCAAAAGCGGGTTTCGACCATTCCAGCAACGGGCACGGCAGATGAAAGCCGAAGTCCTGGTTGAAGTGAAGAAAGAAATAGAAAAGATGCTGGAAGCCGGATTTATCAGGACTTGCAGGTACGCTGAATGGATCTCGAGCGTCGTGCCCGTACAAAAGAAAGATGGCCGATGGAGGGTGTGCGTGGACTTCAGGGATCTTAATAGGGCCACTCCAAAAGACGAATACCCGATGCCCATTGCAGAGACACTAATCAATGCTGCCGCCGGCCACAAGATTTTGAGTTTTATGGATGGTAATGCAGGATATAATCAAATCTTCATGGCCCCTGAAGATATACACAAAACTGCGTTCAGAGTGCCTGGAGCAGTGGGTTTGTTCGAGTACGTGGTTATGACTTTTGGCTTGAAGAATGCTGGTGCTACGTATCAGCGGGCTATGAACCATATCTTCCATGATCTGATCGGCAATCTAGTAGAAATTTATATCGACGATGTCGTGGTAAAGTCAGCATCGGTCGAGGGACATTTAGACGACCTGCGGCGGGTTCTAGAACGAACTAGAAAGTTCGGGCTCAGGATGAACCCAAAGAAGTGTGCTTTTGGTGTGTCGGCTGGGCAGTTCCTGGGATTTCTGGTTCATGAAAGAGGAATAGAAATTGGTCTAAAAAGTCAGGAAGCCGTACGAACCATGGTGCCACCCACCACCAAGAAAGAGCTCCAGCAGCTCATTGGTAAGATCAATTTTGTCAGGAGGTTTATTTCTAATTTGTCTGGACAGATTGAGCCTTTTATGGAGTTAGTCAAGACTAGAACCACTGACGAGTTCTGCTGGGGGGCAGATCAGCAACGGGCATTTGAAGAAATCAAAGAATATTTGTCGAAGCCGCCTGTGCTGGTGCCACCACAACAGGATAGACCATTTTATATATATTTATCAACGGGCAACACTTCTATTGCTTCAGTAGTGGTACAATTGTATGATGGCAAAGAGAAGGTGGTCTTTTATCTCAGTAGAAGGTTGTTGGATGCAGAAACAAGGTACCCCGACATGGAAAAACTTTGTTTATGTTTATTCTTTACATGCACCAAGCTTCGCCATATCCTGCTATCGGCTGAAGTGGTCGTCATCTGCAAATCGGATGTCATAAAACATATGCTATCGGCTCCCGTTTTGAAAGGCCGATTGGGGAAGTGGATGTTCGCGTTATCAGAATTTGATATCCGATACCAACCCGCAAAAGCAGTTAAAGGGCAGGCATTAGCAGATCTTATTGCTGAGAGGGTTAACACCAATATCGCAGCACTTTCTATACGAGCCTGGGCTATGTACTTCGACGGATCAGTTTGTGGGGATGGATGTGGCATCGGCGTCTTACTGGTATCGCCTCGGGGGGCGACGTATTCTTTCTCAATCAGATTACCTGTTGCCTGCACCAACAATCTTGCAGAGTATGAGGCGGTACGAAAAGGTATGGAATTGCTTCTAGAAGCCGGAGCCGAGGTAGTGGAAGTTTTTGGGGATTCGAAATTGGTGATTTCCCAGCTTACAGAAGAATACAGGTGCGAAAGCGAGCTGCTGTTCCCAATGTGGGTCCAATGCCAGGAGTTGATAGCTCAGTTCAGATACATTAATTTTTACTGGATACCTAGAGCTCGGAATGCCGAGGCCAATGATCTAGCACAGCTGGCTTCAGGGTACAAAGCCGATGGGTCAGTACATCAGGCATACTTCCTGGACCAGGGAGATTGGAGAGCCGATATCTTCAATTACTTGAAGGATTCGGCTCGGGGGGCACCCAAGAGGATACGATACAAAGCTATGAAGTATGTTCTCATAGGGGATGATATGTTCTACAGGACCTTAGAGGGGTTACTGCTTAAATGCTTGGGGCCAGTTGAGTCCAATCGGCTCCTGCATGAGGTTCATGAAGGAACGTGTGGGACCCATCAATCAGCACACAAGATGAAATGGCTAATTAGGCGATCAGGATATTACTGGCCCACCATGCTTGAAGATTGTTTTAAATATTATAAAGGGTGTCAGGCATGTCAGAGGTTCGGAAAGATCCAGATGGTACCAGCGTCCGTTATGAACCCCATCATTAAACCATGGCCGTTCAGAGGCTGGGGTATGGACATGATCGGCAAAATTAATCCCCCGTCTAGCAAAGGTCATCAGTTCATTCTAGCTATCATAGATTATTTTACCAAATGGGTGGAAGCGGTTCCGATGAAGTCAGTGGCGTCCAGGGATGTTATTCAGTTTGTCAAAGAGCACGTCATTCACAGATTCGGAATTCCACAGACTATTACAACAGACGGTGGCTCGGTTTTCATTTCGGAAGAATTCAAGAAGTTTGCTGCTGATATGGGAATCAAGCTGATTAGATCATCCCCATATTATGCTCAGGCAAATGGACAGGCCGAAGCGTCCAACCAGAGTCTTATCAAGTTGATCAAAAGGAAGATTGATGAGTACCCTAGACGTTGGCACGAGGTCTTGTCGGAAGCACTCTGGGCATACCGCATATCATGTCACGGGGCGACAAAAACTTCTCCTTACCACTTGGTCTACGGGCAAGAGGCCGTATTGCCGTGGGAGGTTACGGCCGGATCAAGGCGTGTAGAATTCCAGAATGACTTATCCGCTGAAGAATATGCTACCCTGATGAGCGACAATGTGGAAGATCTCACGGAACTCAGGCTATGGTCACTAGAGAAAATCAAGGAAAATAAGGCTAAAGTGGCCCGTGCATATAATAAAAAAGTTAAGCCAAAAGAGTTTCAGGTGGGAGATTTGGTTTGGGAAGCAGTGTTACCATTGGGAACTAAAGACGCGGCTTATGGCAAATGGTCCCCAAATTGGCATGGGCCGTACAGGGTCGACCAGGTCCTGCCAGGGAACACGTACATGCTTGAAGAATTGGACGGCGTTAAGTTCCCAGTAGCGGTCAATGGCCAACACCTTAAGAAGTACTTCCCAAGTATGTGGGCTAATGGACAATGAAGCCGATGATACCCATCAGGCCACAAGCCGAAGCAACCAGCAAGCTAAGTAGGGGGGCAAAGGCCGAGTCAACAACGATCGGCGCTGGCAAGAAAGACCAATAAGTATTGATCGACTCAATCGGATTAGAATAGCCGATGCGGTGCCATCGGCTTCAGGAGTTATCGATGGTAATCATGGTGATCAAGCATCACAGGTTCTCAAACAGCCGATGTACCACCATCAACTTGAGGTTCGCTACATAAAAAAAAACGCCACAGGTTTACCACACAAACACAAAGTTTATCTCGGACAGGGCTGCAGAAGGAAGGCATCGATAGCGGCGATAGCATCAAGACGGATGCGGTCAACCTCATCAAGCACTGCTTCGTCCTCTTCGTCTGCCCCCGGCACCACCTGTTTGTTTAAGCTGTTCAGCTGGGCCAAGTCCGTCTTCAGTTCAGTGGTTAGGATTTCTGCCTCCTGCTTGGAACCCGCGATGAGATTCTTCTCCTCTTGGATGCGCTGTTTGGTGACCTGGACCCTAGCTTCAAGGTCTTCCAATTCTTTCTCCAAGAGGTGGAGCCGATGGGCGGAGGCAGATGTATCGATCTTGGCATCAAGTGCAGTTTTCTTCTTGTTGATCGACTGACACATTTCGGCGATAATGGTCCTTAAGAGCGATTGGGAGCGCCGGGTCTCAATCCTGCGGCGAGCCTCTGCTACTTTCGCTTGAAAGGAAGAAAGGTACCCTGCTGGCAAAAGCTTGACCTGGAGGCTGACAGGGAGCTGGGAGCTAACCTCGTCAAGAATCTGCTTGATTGCACTGGAATCCTGGATCAAAGCGGAGATGGGGCCCGACAGAAGATCCTTCACACGGAGAAGTTGATCGGCGGCGCTGGTTGGGCCTGAGGAAGAATCATCGGCCTCCAGTATGGTTGACCCGATCGTGGCAGGGTCAAACGCAAGGAGCTCTGAAAGATCCAGGTTTTGAAGGAGAAGAGATTGAGACAGGCATTACGAAAAAGACCAAAATAGCTACAAAGAGAAGATGTACCTGTCTCGAGAAGGAAGCAGCGATGGCCAACGAAGGGGTGATCGGCTCCCGGGAGGGTGTCCCTTCCGAGGAATGAGCGGTGGCGGTAGAGGCCGCATAGATTGCACCTCCAGAGGGAGGAGCGACAGCCGATGGAGCAGCAGTCGGCTTTACAGAAGCAACAGCCGATGAAACGGCGATCGGCTCCGTTGGGCATACCTCTCGTGCAGGGGAATCAGCAATAGCCGAGGCGGGGGAGGGTCCTTCCAGACAGGGGTTGACGACCTGCAGACCTAGCGAAGCAGTTGGGGCAGCAGCCGAGGCAGAAGGGCCTTCCAAGTCTGTCACACCAGGATTACAAAGGGTGATCAGGGCCCTGATGGGTACGTCCACGTCCTCTGGCGTCTCCACAGACGAACCTTTCTGACATGGGGGCTCCTCCCCGCTGGAGACTTCTACAATAGCAGGCTGCAGGAAAAGAGAGTGTCATTAAAAGGGAGATGAACAAAACCCGATTGCGAAGCGGGAAGAGGGGCCAAACCTGGTTGGCGACTGGAGATGGTGGATTAGGAGAAGACGGCGCAGTCTCCTTCCGGACCTTTCTGACAAGGGTCTTCCTCGTCTTAGCGCAGACACGGGGGGCAGCAGCCTCAGAAAGCCGTTTCCGCTTGGGGGTCAACTTGGCGGTGCTCGGCTGGATCTGCATTACACTCTTTGAGGGAGGGGGTGCATTCCTGCCAAAAAGAACCACGGGAGCGACTGCCCGGAAGCAAAAAAGCGATCCATCCTCGTTTATTGGCTCTGGGCCATCTTCTTGCTGCAGCAGAAAGATGAATTCAGGAGGGATCCAACATAATTTAAAGAAAGAATGCTAGGCCAAAAATGGGGTACCTCTCCATCAGGGATGTCATATTCAGGGTCGATCTGTTGAAGCATCGGACCCAGAGCTCTGCGGAAAACATGAGTTTTCCACATCGTCCACCATCCATCAAAGTCGACGGCCGAGGAGGTGAAGGTAAAGTTGGCAGAAACAGACAGGGGAAGGTCTGTGAATAGACTGTAGCACCTCTGGGCGGTCAGAGCGTCGGGAAGATCCACCCTGCTGGATGTTAGCAGGTGGAGAAGGAAGTGGGGAGGCACCTGCGCAAGGCCAAATTGCCGGGCTGCTACGACCGGCTGGTAAAACTCATAACCGGGTTTAAGAATCCGGTTAGAGGTGCTCATGCCAACTGGGAGAAGGCAGGGCCGAACCATGATGGAATAAAGATGCCTGGTGTCAGCATCATCGGCAATATCAGCCAAACGGAAAGTAGCTGGGTTCTCAAAGAGCTCGGAGTCGGCATAAGGAAGGAAGTCTGGGTTATCAAGGCCTTTGTAGAAAATTTTGAACCAACGGGAAGCATCTGGAGGATTCAATTTCCCGCCAGGGAGACTGTATAGGGCCTGCCCGAAACTAGTGCATCTAATTTGTCTCCCACTCAGATCAGGAAAGGAATTACCAACCAAGGAAGGGAAATCAGGATCAGAATTGTGGAAGTAAAGACGAGCCCACAACTGAATGAACCACCATGGGCCACCAGTTCTAATTTTCTTCTGGGTAAGGAGGCTGGAAGTCATCAGATGAAGATAACGGTAAAGTTCCCCCAGAAATAGTCTGCCGAGGCCAACGGGTTGACCCCTGGCCAGTTCATAAGCCAAGGAAAGATAGTTTTTGGTCGGGGCAAGGGAAGGACCACAGAAGAGAAAGTGTTCAAGCCATAGGTTCAGGAGGGGCCGTATGCTCCTTTTCCGATACAGGGCCTTTGCTTTTCTGGTGTTGGTTCAGGTATGTGCTCCAGTTAGTGCATTCAGTTTTTGAAGATAATTTGTAAGGGACCACATGGAGGCTGTAAGCAGAAGGACAGGCTGAAGATATGTTTAGGCCGGTAATCATCACAACATCTAACAGTGTTGGTGCTAATGGGCTATGCCCGAAGAGGAAACAATTCAAGGCATCAGACCAGAAATAGCCGATAGTCTTCAGAAGGTTTTCATCTTTCTCAAGAGGGGAGAGTGACAAAGACAGGGCATCGGCTATTCCAATTGATTCCCATAAGGGCTGATAGGTGTTCGCTACCCTATTATACCAAGCCATCCAGCCTTCAGGAGGGTTTGGCCAGGCGCGGAGGCTATCCGACCAAGATTCTAGGTCTACATCCTGGCTCACGAAGGGGATCCGGTTGGCCTCACACGAGATCAGATCTATGGGTTTCTCGTAGGAGCGAGGTCCAAGGCAAAAGGAATCAGGGGAAGAAGGGTGTGGCAAGAAGATATCGGAAGCCTGAAAAACCCCAAAAAAAAAAATCAAGATTGCCGGGGGAAAAGTCATTTGACTGCGCGGTAAAATATAAAAAAAAAGGTGCGTACGCTGTGTTAGATTAATGGGGGTCGGAGTTTACCTTCAGACCAAAGGTGGCGGCGGCGGTACGCGAAGATCCTGCCATCGGAAAGCTTGGATCGAAACCTTGGAGAATGAATCTAGGGTTGGTGGCGCAAGATCGAGTGTGTGTCTCAAGGACTAGGGGAGATCTTGCGGCTAGGGTTTGCGAGCGAAAAGGGGATCGGAATCAGCCTATAGAGGTTTGCGCTGGATCGATTGGCAGAAGGTAAAGTAAATTGAAGAGCAGTTTCAGATCCGGGGTGGCATACCCTAAGGCCGATGCGATGCCATCGGCTCTTGAATAAATTGTTGTGCATAATAAGGGGGGTTAATATAAAAGCAGATTACATTCATAGCAAGGCAGTAAGAACAAAAGAGGAGCTAACTACTCCTGGAGATAATCTAACAGGGGTACTACAATCTACCACCAGTGCACATCAGAGGCTTTGCGGCGCTTGGACGGTGGAGCGATGCTGGCGCCGCTGCTGCTGCTACCGTCGCGGCTATCATCGTCAGCGTCGTTCCCGTCACTGCCACTGGTGAAGCTGTCATCATCGTCAGTTCCTCCGCGGCTATCGGAAGTGTCATCCGATGACCTGTCAAAGAGAAAACTACCTGCCATCGGATCTTATTCGGAGGAGAGGGAATCGGATTCTTCCTCTGAGAGAGAAAGGTCTTCTCCCCAAAGGGCATCATCTTCTTCTTCCTCCAGCTCAGCTCCGAGGAGGAGCGCGAGATCCTCGCCGTCAGTTAGAGATTCGTCGTCTTCAGACTGGTAATAGAAGTCCCACTCCACTGCGTCCCAATGCAGGGGAGCACGGACCTCATAAGCGGCGATTGGGTTATATTCTGGAGTGGGTTCTCGTGTTGTTTCAGACTCGTAAGAGATAACAGAGGAAGCAGAGGAAGAAGAGGCCATGGCAAAGGAAGGGGGAAGGAGTCGACGATGGTCGTGAGAGAAAGTGGTTGAAGAAGGTGCTGGAAACAAGTTTATAAAGCCAACGAGTGGATGAAATGAATCGGCACCGTAACGGTTCCCTAGGAGGCCGATGCAGAGCAGTCACGTCCATCGGAAGTCGAAAGGGCACGGTTGTACGAATCGGAAGATGAAGGGTCAAGGCAGTGATGATTTCGGAATTACCATTACCGAAACCAGGGGGGCATGTGTTATCGCCATATTTTGACCAGGCCAGAGGTGGGCTATTGAGCAAGATGGGCTTAGAAGGCAGTCGTGATAAGGCTTGCGAATTGGGCTCGTGCGCAAGATGAAGGCCATAAGGCCGCGTAAATTAGGAATAAGCAGTTAAGATTCGTGTCGTGTTAGGTTAGGGTTAGTTAAAGAGAACAAGTCTACGGACTATAAATATGTACCATGAATAAACAAGAGACAGAATCAATCATCATCAACTCTCGGCGTATCGCCTCCCCTGTTTTAGGGTTTTTCATCGGGTAAGCGCCACGCGACCCCGATCACGTCTTGCGTGATCGGGGTAGCGTCACCCTTGCTCGTTCGTTTATACGTTGCTCGTGCTGAAGCCTTGTAGATGGCGAGTAGCGTTATTTATCCTGGCATGCGTTGAGTAATCTTTTCTTTTGGTGCTTTCATTGTGCTTTATGCGTTGCTCTCGCATGTCTGATCATCGTATCCGTTCGTGGGTATGATTGTTTTATCTTGTTTCGTAATTGTCAGTAGATCCAATCTGTTATGGCTAGTTTCTATGCATTTAGAAGCTTGGTTCAATATGTGCACGATTAGGCCTTGCAAACGAGTTGAATGATCCGATAGTATGCTCTGTATCGGCTTTCGCTTGAATAGAGGTTGTTTGGGAATCGGCTTTCAGTTGTTCTCTTGCTCTCTGTTTAGATCGTTTTGTCGATGCTTTTGTGTATCTGTTAGGCTCAATTACGTGTAGGATGTTCCGATCGTGTAGTGAGGGCTTAGTTGTTGTGGATTGGACTAGATTGTCATTTATGAAGCAAGTTTTGTTTAAATATATACATACGTATCAGTTTCTATATTGCCTGTTCCAAAGATCTGATCCGGTATTGACGCAATCGGCTCTTCATAGCCGATGCCGGGGAGGATGTAATGAGCCGATCACGGCTCGGATTAACCTTTACACATGTCTGTGCACGCAGAAGTTTGATACGTCACACCTTCCTGATCGGGTGTAGGATCAGGTGGCACGCCTAGCGACTCTCAGCCAGGGCGCGCGCCAGATCACTGGGCCGTTGACCGAGGGACCGGGGCCCACCAGCCGTCCCGGAAGCCTCCCGGCTCCTCGTGTTGCCTGTCGCTGCCCGCCGGCGGGTTTTGACCGACAACAGATCGGTAGGAAGGAATCGGCGATGGCCCATGTATACGCACTTCTTACAGTGTTTCAAATAAATGCTACCGGTTTCATCATAACAGTGGGTGCAGGCCATGTATCCCATGTTCGACTGTCCCGAAAGTTTTGCAAGTGCAGGCCAATCATTGATGCATACAAAAAGCAAAGCTCGGAGGTTGAAAGACTCCTGTTTATACTCATCCCACACATGTACACCTTCTTCTTTCCAGAGCAGTAAGAGATCATCCATCAAGGGTTGCAGGAACACATCAATATCGTTGCCAGGTTCTTTTGGCCCTTCTATAAGCACTGGCATCATGATGAACTTACGCTTCAGGCATAACCAAGGAGGAAGGTTGAACATACATAGGGTCACGGGCCATGTACTATGAGCGCTGCCAAACTCACCGTACGGATTCATTCCATCCGCACTTAGAGCAAATCTTATATTCCTTGGGTCGTTGTCAAATTGAGGATACTCTCGGTTAAGGTTTCTCCACTGGGACCCATCTGCTGGGTGTCTGATCATGTGATCCTCCTTACGGTCTTCTTTGTGCCACCGTATCAACTTAGCGTTGTCCTTGTTTTTGAAAAAGCGCTTCAGACGTGGTATTATAGGGAAGTACCACACCAACTTTGCGGGAACTCTCTTCTTTACCGGCTCCCCATCAACATCACCTGGATCATCTCGCCTGATCTTATACCGCAATGCGCTACAAACAGGACAAGCTTCCAAGTTCTCGTATTCGCCGCGATACAGGATGCAGTCGTTAAGACATGCGTGAATCTTCTGCACGTCCAATCCAAGAGGGCAAACCATCTTTTTAGCTTCGTATGTTGTTGACGGCAGTTCATTACCCTCAGGAAGCATGTTCTTTACAATCTTTAATAGCTCACCAAATCCCTTATCGGTGACACCATTAGTTGCCTTCCATTTCAGCATCTCTAGCGTGGTACCCAACTTCTTCTGCTCCGGTTTGCAATTAGGGAACAATGGCCTTTTGTGATCCTCCAACATCTTCTCAAACTTTAATGCCTCCTTCACAGTGTCACTCTCTTTCTGTGCATCAAGCAACGCCTGACCTAGCTCGTCAGGTGGCTCCTCTTGTGCAACATTTGCTTCACCCTCATCCATTGGTTCATCTTGAAAGCCACCTGCTTCATGAACCCATGCCCAATCTGGAAGATTGTTATCACCATCGTCATCTTCTTCATTATCTTCCATCGTAACTCCAACTTCACCGTGCTTAGTCCAAAGGCTATAGTTACTCATGAAACCATTCAAGGCCAGGTGATTCCATAGAGTTTCTCTTTTCCGGAATTCCTTTTTATTTTCGCAAACACTGCATGGACAACACATTAAACCCTTTGGCGACCTATTTGCCATTGCTGCCTTGAGAAAAGAATCTAAACCCTGAATCCACGCCGAGGTGCTCCGGCTTCCGTGCATCCATTGCCGGTCCATCTGTACAAATTAAAAAAAAATCATGCTCATCTGTACTATGAATTTAGAAAAGTCTAAACGACTGATAATTTGAAACGGAACGGAGGGAGTAGCTTTGAGAGTGAAACTGTGAGAAACTGTATCAAAAAGTCAAGAATGAAGTAATCATCATGTTCTTAGTCATGCTTTTACTGCAATGACGCTGAAAGATTGACAGGGGGTAGTACAAAGATAGAATACCAATGGATCAAGGAAGACAGTTCATTTATTAGGAGACAATATAAATTGAGAGGCTTATCTATCAGAAGTTCAGAACATCACTGGTTAAAAGAAAGTTCAAATGCAAATGGATAAGATCTTAAGAGCATAAGAAGAAAACATCAAAATTTTGTTTTTTTTGATACAGTCGCTATCAATGCTACAAAGTATACCTGGAGTAGAACTGAAAACTCCCTGAAGAAGATGATACTAGCAATAGCTGCACAGGCCACAAGTCAAACATCATCAAATTACTAGCTAGAAGCCTAAAACTTTTATGGCTTATGAGAATTTGAGTGACAATTTGGTAAGTAAATCTGTACTGAGATATAGCCAAAATCATGATGAATAGTTAACCATCAAAAACATAACATCGTACAATAATTTCAGAGCATGTTTTATTTCAAAAGGTTGAACACTCAGATGCTATGTACCTGACCAATAGTTAATAATTTTGTATTGTGGCATCCAAATAGATCAATAAAGAAATCTCATCCGAACTCAAGGTACCCAGATATCAACAATGTCTTTTTTGTTAACAGTAAAGGAAATGTGGTAGTATAAACTTTAATCCAGTTCAAACCACGATACTAAGGTTAGATATCAAATGGTAGAATGGTAGGTCTGTTTGTACAACAAACAAGAGTAATTCCTAAATCCAACTTGCACAGGAAACTGGAAGTACAAAGTTTTCAAATTTATCAATGTTATGCTTTACCAATATTCTCATTACTACTAAATTAACCTAAAATATTCTCATTTTTCCTCAACCTTAAAATGGGGTAATTGAAATTCATGTAGTACCTAGATTGCCATGTAGTACCTAGATTCCTTACGCTAAAAGTTCAAATGGAATCCTTTACTTGACTAAGCATAACAAAAGGTAACTTTTGGTTATTTCCATTTCTTTGGATGTTGATCAGGCATGCTGTTTGGACATCTCTGGTTTTATAGTGACACATCTCTGCTTCGAAATATATATGAAATTCACGAGCTAGTGTTAACATGATGCGGTTGCCTTATAAAGTGTTGTTTTATTTATCGGACTAAATGACTATTGTCACGAGTTGCAGCTTTATTAGTTCTTGTTCATTTCAGTATTAAGAGCAATTTTGTGTCCCGTGAATTCTTGCTATCAGATACTGGCTGACTACCTGTGTTAAGCATTAGCATTGTTCTATATGTAATTATGTACTGATTGGACACAGTGATCATCGCATGTGTTATGCATTATTCTTCCCTAAAGTTTTGTTCTGAGTATTCATATTCGGTTGTGGAATAAAATCTGCTACTGAAGTTAATAAATCATATAGCACACATTAATTTCAATCTGATAGGTACTCCACCTTGGCACCTTTTATTCAGAGCCATGGTGCCACAAAAATTTTCCTTATATTCACTCTAACTCATTAACCCAGGGTTAAAGCTGTGATAACTACCGGGGACAAGTCCTTCCAATGTTTGTTTCTAACAAACTGAAATCCAAATTTGTCAATTTCTTTGCTGTGCGTATGGCTGTCTTTGTAACCACTTGCATCTATGAACGTTAGATTTGCATAACATCCAACCAAGTGCTGTCTTTATATGTTCAATTACCCCATTTTAGCTGTAGATATTATTTGGCTCACTTTGTTAAAACTGATTTTATTTTCATCATAGATACATCTGGTGAATATTGACGACCACATGAAGTTCAAATTTATCACTATTTTCTTTATCTAGAAAGCATGAAACAAAGAATAAACACCGTGAAAGAAGAGTGGAAGAAGATACTAACCTTTGGTGCACTTGGATGGGTGAAATCCTCACAAATTTGGGGAAAAATGGGCAGCACCTCCCCTGTAACACGCCATGGGAGTGAGAAGAGCTCGGTTGAAGGCTGGGGAAGAAGGAGTGCCAAATGAAATGGAGGGCTGGGTTTGGAGTGGCTGGTATATACGGGGCAAGTTAGTGCCGGCTAGTGGCTTTAGCCGGCACTAAATGTGTACGTTTAGTGCCGGCTAGAGCAGATAGCCGGCACTAACTTGTAATTGACCACGTTAGTGCCGGCTAGATATGCCGACCGGCACTAACGTGCGTTTTGACCGTTCTGGCAGTTGGGGGATGGCACGTTAGTGCCGGCTGGTATTTCTAGCTGGCACTAACGTGCCCGCCTGACACTGTTGAGGCACGTTAGTGCCGGCTCGTCCTTGACCGGCACTAACGTGCTGGTACCGATAGACCGTTTTCTAGTAGTGCTATTGGTAGTCTGCTAGTCTTGCGCCTACTATACTGATTTCTTCTTCAATGTATCTAAATCTAGGTAGATGAACAGATCAGGCGGAATTTGAACTCAAACAATGAACTTCACATTTACACTATATTAGATGTTACTTTTAAATATCCGTCTGACTGAACTTGGTGCCATTTAGATTTAGCTAGATCTTTTGGACGACGACCTAGAAGCACTGTGAGTAGAAGCTACATTTTGTATCTTGACGGCATGCAAATGACGTTGTCAAATTTTTTATTGTATATCACAGTTATTTACCAGGACTTTTAAATGCGCACTTTGATGCTGATACCTCAAGTTGTTTCTAACATGTAGGTTTCATGTGATGCTGAGACGGGAATAGTTCACTTTTTTTTCTTTCAGATTCATTTCCGACAACATAGTTGCTCAAACAAACTTGCAATCCTTGGTTATGTTGTTTACAAATACAACAATCGTGATAGCAAACTGGTACTGAAGCAGCAGCCTAAGCAGCCTAATTGAGACCAAGGTATGCAATGTATGTATCGATGAATATCTGAATCCTTTTCCATTGTCCATATGGTTGTTTCAGTAGCGCATTTCTTGCTTATCATCACTAGAAAAAGAGCTCAACTCTAAGGCATTGGTTTTGAACCTCTAGCAATCATTACATACAGAAAATGGCATGATCACAAAAATGATAAGCAGCTGACAAACTATTGCTAGCTATTTCTAACCAGATATTTGGGCCCTACTAATGATTCATCACGTTTAGCAGTGAACCATGATTTTAGATTACTTAAAATGGCTTGTTCCTACAAGAAATAATTGGACAAGATTTGAATATTATTCATTTTATAAAGGTGTTGGCAGGCTACTATAATGTTTACCTGGAAACATGCATACTTTAACGTTGCAGGTGCATTGTTCAGAGCAAAGCTTCTAATTGCGTAAACAAAAAATAATAGATAATCAATATAGAGGAAGATGTAGGTGCAATCAATCTTGTAAACTTAATTACCTTCAATTCATTTGAGACACCGGTAAAAGCGTCCTATGCCTTAGACAACCTTGTACTGTCAGCACCTTTCATTTTGAGTTCCATGAGATACTCGTCTATATATCGAGAATCTTGGAATCGAATTTGTATTCCAGCTCCATGAACCTTCTACCCTTTTTTTTGGTCACGATCTAGATAATTCTCCAGATAGAGGCAGGTCCCTGAGCCAACCGGCCGAGGCAGCGGCTCATCTCCAGCAGTCGCACGATGATGGCTTGATAATGGAGCCCGTCGTGGTAGCGGTAGCGGAGGCAAGACCCATCCGAGCGAGGCGCTTGCAGCCGGGTCAGACAGTGGGTGCTGCACGAGCAGGGCTAGCAGCAGCAGCTGCCGGTGCTGATCGGGGCGTCGGCGTCGGCAAAGCGCCCCCCCACCCCCCCGGGCAGGGAAGGGGCGCCAACGGCGGGCTTTCCCCTCCGAGCGGAGATGGATAGGAATTTAGGATCAGGATAGTGGTGGGGGGCTGCCCGAGCTGATGGGACGGCGGCGGCGGCCCACCTACCTACTACCATTAGGGGTAATAAAAAGTTTTAAAATTAATCTAGATAATCTAAGAGCCGGATCTTAAAAACATCTAACTCTAGTTTTACATAATTTTAAACTAAAAATATTAAAAGCCAAGTTAGATTGTGAGGAGAGCATTAGAGCATGATCCGTTACCACCCCTATCTACGAGCATACTACAAGCATGGTGAGGGAGACGGCGGTCGGAGGAACGAGGAAACGGCGTCGGCGTGCGCTGAACGAGACGTGCAGAGATGGGAGCGCCGAGCTACGATCTGTGTTCAGTTCTTTTTCAATATGCAAAGGTGTTACACACGGAAAAATAGACAACACCTGAAATACCCTTTAGTTAATTTTTAACTCCTTTAATTAATCTGTCTTAGAGAAAAAAGTACCATCAAGTACTACTAGTACCTTCCAATTACCGGAATATGGCTCTATATGTATGGGTTGTATGCATCCCATTACGCAGAGAATGCGAGTGTATTTCAAGAATTTATATCAACTCATTACAGTGCTCTTAGAATTTAATAAAGCTTCTTTCATACAATAGAGATGCGAGAATTTTGTACTAGACTAGATGAAAGGAGACCGGACACGATAGTAGGCACAATAGGGATTGGCCTTTGCTTAGGGAGCGTAAATGCGTAATGGGAGAAGTTTATATTATGAACAAGCAGGAGGGTTGCCCATTATATTAAAAAGAAGAATAAACCCAAATTAGGTAAAATAAAAAGTAACACTTATTGGGTTTTTTCCTTCTCACCCATTGGCCATTGCACTCTCTTTGTAAATGAGGACAACAAAGCCACGAAACATAAGTGTATGGCCTGAGCTCTGAGCTGAATCATTGATTTGTTGGAATAATATGTTGGTGTGTGATAGTAACTTCTTAAGTTAAAAAAAAATATTCCACAAGTATGAGATCCAATCATCCAAACGACACGGCAAAGTAAAACATATTCTTTGCCACCAACAGGCCGGAGCATGCACGCGCAAGCTCATGTACTGGATACCACATTTTGATACTTAAATTATAGCAATAAAAAATATCATTTCAAAGTATAGTGCACTTTAACTTCATTCTAGGTTAAATTTGTCTAATTTCGACCAAGTTTACATAAAGATATAACACCATCTGCAATACAAAACAAATACGCTTTTAAGATATATTTCATGATGGATTCAGATTAAATGAATTTAATATTTTAGATATTGATTTTTTATATAAACTTTGATCAAAATTATAGAAGTTTAAATTAGAACAACACTATGAGCAAAGGAGCAATACCCATGGCACCGTGTTTAGAGATAAAACACAATCAATTTAATGATCATAATGTAGCGGCTATAGTAATGAAGAGTTCAAATGGTCCCGGATCCGAGAAAAGTGCCAAATCACAAGTAACTAATCTTAATGTAAAACTAAAACTTTCTGTTGATTATCTGTGATACTCTCTCCGTTTCAAATTGTAGATTGTTTTGATAAATCTAGATACGTTTTGATAAAACGACCTGCAATATAGAATGGAGGGAGCACGTCCTAAGTTGCTGTGGAAATTTAACGCGCCAGCGCTTGGTATACACACATGCTCGCCGTCAACCCCAATTTAAGCCTATGAATCTTTTTAACATGACTCTAGAGTGGAAAATTGGCTAATACGAAACAACCTCGATATTTTTTGAATGAAAGAAAATCCATCTGGATTTTAGGTGAGTGACGCAGGTGAGAGAAGGCGATAAAAACTCCAAACGCGTTTTAATGGAAAGAAAAGCCGCGGTGACGCGCTTATTAGCGCCCGTTCAAGCATTATGGGAAGCTCTTGGCCAGGTCCAACTCATCATTCAAGGACAACGCGTACCCTTTGGAAAACCGCTGGTGCACGTGAACTAGGCACGGCACACTCGCACGCACGAGTGCACGACCCGACCCAACGGGCCAACGCCACCGAGTGGGATCCGGAGGGACCCGAACCGGCCGAGCCCCTCCTGTCTCGCTCGCCGCCCCGCGGTGCACGCACCCGCGCGAACCGAAACTACCCTCCCGTGGAGCGGGTCGCCCAGCCCACACGCCGAGGGCAGCCTCGTAACTTCCCGGAACTCTCCCTATCCTCCTCGCCTTCGCCTCAGATTCCTCCCCCTCCCTCTATCTCCACCCCCGTTCGGGTTCCCCTCCCCCCGCAACACCAAGCACGCAGAACCAAACCCTAGCCGCTCTTCCCCCTCCAGAATCCAGATCCCGGCGCCCCCCGCCTCATGGCGGCCCTCGCCCGGAGCTCCAGCCTCCCCGCCCGCCGCCTCTAGCTCCGGATCGCCCCCGCACGCAAGGCCAGCCAGCCAGCCAGCTAGCCATGGAGCCCGCCGAGGACGCCGCGGCGGCCGCGGCGCCGGACTCGTGGGAGACGGCCGACATCGACGGGCCCATGAGCCGGCTCATCCTCACCGCGCGCCGCGTGTCCTCGTCGCCGGACCTGGCCGAGGAGCAGCAGGACCAGCCCCCGCCGCACCCCGCGCCGCCGCAGACGCAGGGCCCCGCCCCGGCGCGCGACGATCTGGTCGCCCAGGTCGACCAGTTCCTCCGGGAGGCCCTCGAGAAGCCGCGGGAGAGGCTCTCTGGTAAAATTTCAAGTCGTCCTCTTCACGACTCATAGCTTCCTCGCGCTCGAAATCGATTGCTTGTAATTGATGCCAAGTGCTCAATTCACGATTAGGCAGCGAAAGGCTTCGGTTAGGAGTCGTGCCAATTTACTCCTTGCTTGTTCTGTGCCTTTTGTGGCTGGCCTGGGTGTGTACATGTTGCATTCCTGTTACTCGTAATTGCCGTGCTTCAAACCATATGCGCACGTGAGCTGTGTTTGTTTCTGCTTCACCCCTGATGGCTTCGTGCAGTAGCATGCTGGCTTCGTGTCTGGAAAATTCGACTCATTGCAGCTGCTTTTAATCTGTGTAAACATGCTTGCCCATTAAGGATGACCAGCATCATAATATACTGCTTTTAATCTGTGTAAACATGCCTATATCAATAGGTTGAAGGATAAGACATTTAAATACAGCCCTTAGATAGTAAAATTATGTACAGCAAATTATGAATTATGAGCTACAAGTGGGGCCTGCAGCAGTTACACAAGTCATTTTTTTTTGGTGCAAGCAAGTTATAAATCCGATGCTCCGATGGTTCGACTAGCATTATCTCAATTCTCATAAATCGACGCTATACAATTCACATGCTTATTTTCTGCTGTCGTTGCTATATGCTGCCCACACTTGGTGCGTTGCATTTCTGTGTGTTACTTCTGAGCTACAATTAGGTTCATGCATGTGGTTGTTGTATCTTACGCCAAACTTCTCCCTTTGCAGTGCTAAGAATGGAGCAAGATATTTTGAAGTTCATCAGTGACCCCAGACAGACACAGTTTGAATTCACGGGTCTCCCAACTTCATATCTGCGTCTTGCTGCACACCGCCTGGCACAACATTACTTCCTCCAGTCCATCGCCATACCAGACAACAGTTTGCCTGATGGAACTGGTTCTCGTATTGTCCTCCGTAAGACGTCGTCTGAGTGCCAACAGCCTGCTGTGCGACTTGCAGATATTCCAGTTAGCCTGCCTCAAGAAGAGAGCAGCACTGTGGCCAAGGTAGCTATCAAGCAGAGGCCTCAAAAGAATTTCCATAGCATTAACAGCTCAAGTTCTCACTCTTCTAGAGACAACCTCCAGAAAAGTGTTGAAGAAAGAAAAGAGGAATACAACAGGGCACGTGCACGGATATTTAACAACAGCAGTAGCGGCAATGCTGCTGATGGCAGACCTGTTGAGGAAGTGACTTTGCCCAATACTCTGCATAGGTCCTCTTCCTTGGAGTTGAACTCGAGCAATAGAATGGGCCAAGGGGCTGAAATTACTCTTGAAAGGAGTTTGACTACCACTTCGGCCAGCAGCAGGTCAAATCGAAGCAAGATCGAAAAGGAGCCTGGAGTCAGTAGAAACAGGCAAAACAACAGGGTTGCAATTTTCAGGGACCGCGAGTCAGAGCGCAAAGATCCTGATTATGATAGGAGTTATGACAGGTAAATTTCTTATAACATACCTCTTTGCTGCTATCTTACCTGGGGAAATTCCACCTGGTGCACTATGGACAAGATAGAGAGCTTCTATAGTTACTTTTACCATTTTTCTACTGCATAGTTTCTTATGTGGCCTTGCCTTTTAGTTTAGTAAGTTGACTCCTATTAACTATCACCCTAAGCATTCAAGCCAACTGCTAAAGTATCAGTTTGATTGCTATTTGTTAATGATGGCATGCCAGTGAAACATTCCAACTATAGAGATCATTTGAGGAATCGCCAAGAAAATTTAAGTAGATCATTTGTGGAAACTTAAATGTAAACTTCTGATGTACTCCTATCTGCTGAAAATGAATAGGCTAGCCTGACTAACACATTACAATTTTTTTCTTGTTCACTGTGATAGGCGTACATGATCCAGATATTTCATCACTCACTATTAATGACTTCTACAGGTACATGCAAAGATTTGACCCTGGATTTGGATTTAATGGAGGCCCATACACCATTCAACCCCTTTATGCCCCTGCTGTAAACTACAACACTGAATTCCCGCAACTTGGCTCAGCACACAGATCTCCTGTCGCTGTTGAACAGCAGCCTCGTCCAATGGCTCAGCATATGCCTGGGTCTTGGTCAGCGGGACAAGCACCTAATGCAATCGGCTATGGGCCTCCAGATGGAGTCATGGCACCTTACAGTCCTGGTCATGCAGGTCCTCCTGTGAGATCGTCTGTTTTCATGCATGCTTCGCAGCAATATGCCATACCTTCACGCCCTGGAGTGCCATTTGTACATCCACCGGAGTCCATGGGACCATTTGCACAGGTCTGTATATGCACTTGTTACCCATGTGTGATTTCTTTGCTGGTTATGCTTAGTTGATATCTGTTAGATTACCATTGTAGTGGCTACAATACCCTAGTATATGCTTGGTACTCGGTATGGTGGCATGATATCTTTCTAGATATTACATTGCATGATACTCAAATTCCTCTTCGTGAATCACTATGCTTGTTTTAGCAAGTGTGGTAATAAAACATGTAACTTTGAACGAAGTGAAAAATCCTAATATGCACTTGTTAAGCTTGATTCGTGCTTGACGCACAATTTCTTTATCGGTGCAGACTCACCAACAACAACCAGAAGCTAGTTTGCGCTTTGCCCGGCCCCGGTGAGGGGCCCGGGCATGCCTGCACCTGCCAGCACACGCTCAACATGTCAAATTGGATGATGCATCCAATTTAATTGTTGCTGGAAGACTGCAGGCATAGAATGACCAAGAAGCGCTGGGCAGAGCATTCATCCACTCAATCATGCCAGCTTCTGCGCTCTTGGTTCTTTTGCTCCCTGCATAATGAGATGCAGGAGGGGCATTGTATATATACTCCATCGACAGGTACTTGAGGTTCATTGGATGGACTTCTAGGTCAAATGCGGAAAGAAGCCGAGAAGTGAAGGGCAGGACTAGTCACCTCCGTGGTCTTGCCAGCTCAATTGTTGCTGCTTGCTCCTCTTAGATTAAGATGCTGGAGGTTTATTGGACTGATCCTTAAGTCCAATGAGCAAAGGGCGGCATCAGTCACCTCTGTGCTCTTGCCAGCTCCGTTCTCAGTGTGGTTGCATGCTGCTCTCACATTGAGATGCTGGAGGGGCACATCTTGTTGCTTACTCCTTTGATGGGCCCTCGACTGATGATGATGAAAAAGATTTGGATCGTGGGGTGTTATGTGGGTGCTGGACCAGAGAAGAGTTTGGGGTGATCCAGCATGTTAACAGGCAATGGGGATGCGGGTTAGTGCAATTCTTGTTGCTTTTCTTTCTACCTAAAGCTTTGGTCCTTGGCTCTGCTGTAACAAAGATTAACCACATGCAGTTTCTGATGGCTGGAATGAAGATAGAGGGATTTGCTCTGTTGGTGGCTCTAGACGCTGCCCTCTTGAAAATGAGCTAGAGTGAAGACAAGGTTCTTCCTTGCCTACTGCAGCCCCTCGACCAGGACTGGGGAGATGCTGGCATCTCTGTTGCCGCCGTGGCTGTTGTTTTAAGATGAGGTCTAGTGAGTGTTGTGTTGTACATGAATGTGCGTTAGCTGAGCGACCCAGAATATTTACTGTACTATGTGAAGTAACGACTCTAGGTGGTAAACTAAGATGACTATGGATCATTACGCTACGGCGATTAGTGTTCTCCAGTTCCACAATGAAATTTAGTGAGTTATTTAGTGGTAAACAAGTTAGTGTTGTTACTGGATGTATGGTTTGCTCATCTTTCTGCGTGCTGTAAATGGGTTGTGACAATACAACAACTGTGTCATGGTATATGGGCAGCTCTGCCGAGTGATCCATGCCTACCATCCAAGTAGGCTACTGCCTGGATAAGTTAAGGATCTTGTGTTCCGCTCAAAAAGACGAATAAAAAAAACTCGTGTTACTGGTGGGTTTCTAAATGATAACTTAGGAGGCAATGCCATCAATTGGGTTGGGTTGCGTCACTTTAGTTGAGATGCTGCAGTGGTAATCGTTGAATTATCTAGCAGTAGTAGTAGGTGAGAAGCAATGGATGACCGTGTCGTAGTTATCTACATGCTGAGACTGAGCTAGATCTACTCGCAGTGGTGTGACGAGGTGACGGATGCAAGAATTTTTTTAAAAAAAGGGTTAAAAAAAAATTTAAATTCAAAAAAAGGGTGCCGGTTCGGGAAATTTCGAAAAATGGGTACCTCCCGCCCAATGAAAGGGCGGAATGACGCATCCCGCCCATCCAACGGGCGGGGGGTCGGCGGGGGGAGGAAATCCTCTTCGCAGGGGCCTCTTTGCGAAAAGTCAGGCGACATCCCGCCCTTCCAACGGGCGGGATGTCCCCCCCCACTATTTAAGCCCCCACCCACCCCCTAATTCTCATAAAATTCATCAAAAATCAGAAAAAAGAAAAGGAAGAGAGGAGAGGAAGAGAGGAGACGAAGCGGCGAAGCCCTGTCCACACGTCGGTTTGGAGGTATTATAATCGTATAACTATTAATTATTTTTACGAATATTTGTTAGGGTAGTTATACGTAGAATTCAGTAATTTTAATAGTTTTAGAAATATTTGTTAGGATAGTTCTATTTTAAATAGTTTGAAGTATTTTAATAGTTTTTATAATTGCAGTAGTTTTTAGATATATTTTTTAGGGTAGTTATATTTCGAATAGGTTTCGGTATTTTGAGTAGGTTTCGGTATTTTGAATAGCTTTTAGAAATATTTCTTAGGGTAGTTATATTTTGAATAGTTTTTATAATTGCAGTAGTTTTTAGATATATTTTTTAGGGTAGTTATATTTTGAATAGATTTCAGTATTTTGAATAGCTTTTACAAATATTTGTTAGGTTAGTTCTATTGTAAATAGTTTATAGTATTTTCAATTGTTCGTAGCAATGTGTCTTACGGTACTTATATTTTTCATGCAGATATGGCGCAGACACCAGAGCTCCTTGACGCGCACATCGATGAACGGCACAGGTCGTACCTGGCTGCGGTGGAGGGGCAGGAGCTTCACGAGTTGCGCCCTCGTGTAGCAAAGGAGTTGTTGCACCTGGACGACCGCTGGCTTGACAGGTGATACTTTAAATTTTTTTTACGAAACTAATGTATAGCGTGTAAGATAATTGTAACCACAATGCAAAATATACAGGTTACGTGAGGCTGGTTTGCTGCCACTCGCACGTATGCTTCAGGCCGGCGACGGTCAAGACGGTGGCGCGAAGAAGCGGATGCAGCTGGACCGCTCTCTACTTGCAGCGTTGGCGGACAGGTGGCGTCCGGAGACGCACACGTTCCACTTGCCGTGCGGGGAGATGGCCCCCACGTTGCAGGACGTGTCGTACCTGCTCGGGCTTCCCATTGCGGGTGAAGCTGTTGGCCCGGTTGCCGTGCCACCTTTCTGGAGGGTGGAGCTGCAGGAGCGGTTTGGTCCCGCGAACCCGCCACTTGTTGTGAACGTACCTGATTTGCCCGGCCCCGCCAAGAGTTGGGTAATACAATTTAGGGTACGTCCAGTTATTTTTTATTTAATTTAATTGAATCATATGTGAGTACCTCTAAGTTTTGAACAAATATATTACAGGCTCAGGATCTGCACCCTCTGGCTGGGCAGTACGAGGTGTCACGATACCTGGAGGCGTATCTGTTATGGTTGTTCGGCTGGACTCTTTTCTGCAACTCTACCGGCAATTACGTGGACAAGGTGCTCATGCAATACGCGCGCGCGATTGCGGATGCGGAGCCGGGCCAGGTACCTGGGTGGAGCTGGGGATCGGCAGTGCTTGCTGCGACGTACCGAGGTCTTTGCCAGGCCTGTTTGAAGACGGAGAGGACTGCCGTCATCACAGGCTGCCCACTTCTGCTGCAGCTATGGTCGTACGAGCGATTCGCCATAGCGCGTCCCCTAATCAGCGAAGAGCCTTATCCACCCGAGATGTACGGGATGTGGGACGAGGATAGCCCCACGATGGGTTCGCTTTGGACCGATCGACGGGTAAGTTCTTTTAAGCTCTTTAATTTACTGTTATACGTTTCTGTATACGAGGAGTACCGATGCAGTTGTGTAATTTTTTCAGATGAGCTGGGCACATCGGCAGGTCCGAAAAGCATACCCTCAGTTCATGTCCGAATTTGATCGGATGCGGCCACAGGATGTCATCTGGACACCGTACACCGCTGCGGCTATCCAGACACGTGCGCCGCATGGGTTGTCTTCCCTCTGCACGCGTGACGAGGAGTACTGGCTGACAAAGGCGAACCTAGTGTTCGATATTCTCGTCGAGCCGTACTGCGTCGAGCGTGTGATGAGACAGTTCGGGCGACGACAGCAGTTTCCTCTCCTACCTGGAGCGTTCCAGGCCGTGCCGCGCAACGTACACGAGTAAGTTTGTGATAACACGTTTTGTATGACTTATATATTCGTTATCATAAAGCAATGTTGAATTTCAAATGTTCGCAACAGATATTCGCGCAGGGGATATCATGCCAACGAGGTGAACTGGGTCGTCAAGATGCAGGAGTACGTGCAAGGGTGGCTAGACGCACCTGACGATGTGTGGGACGAGCCGCAGCCACACACAGAGGCGTCTTACAGCGCATACCTCCGCTGGTACCTCCTTCGTACGCGTCCGTACGTCACTCGTTCACATATTCATGACGCGGAGGATCAGCACCAGCCGACCATTTCTGACACGTATCCCTCGTACCGTGATCAGGACCAGCGTGGCGCGGTACGTGTTTCGCAACTTGAATTATTAAATATTTTTTCTAAAATATCGATACCAATAGTAATCTGCATCCCATTACGTATGCAGATCGATCTGATCAACTTCGCGGAGGTCGAAGCTACATCTCAGATCACGTTGATTGAACGTGGAGTGCGTGTACCGGAGGCACAGTACAGGGACAACTTCCGTAAGATTCAAGACAGCTTGACGCGAGCGTTACGTGCACTGACGTGTCGCGGCAGAGACGACGTGGGGACCTCCAGTTCATCTCATGCGTCCGCCCACGTGTACACAGCTGGCCCGTCGACCTCTACAGCACCGCACGCAGCGTCCAGCGGTACTGCCGCTAGTTCAAGCTGTAAGTTCTTCATAATTGCCATTTCAATCACCTATGATTTACATGACTAATTTCATTTCTTTTTGTAGTCATGCACTCGACGGCAATGGGACCTCCTCCTGCAAGAATGGAGCCTTAGACGTTTGGCGCCTATGCTCCAGGACCGTCTCTCCCGTCAGGCTCGAGGCCAGCTGCACCGTACTCTTATGGCTATGCTCAGCATGCATGGTCGACGGGAGCTCCTGCATACGGCGGTCCATTCGGTGTGCCGGACTGGGACGCCTGGGAGGGCGGCTCCGCCACTTGGTCAGAGCTGGTGGGCGGCGGCGCCGAGCCTGACATCATTGGTCCATCCCAGACATATGACGCTCCAGGTGCACAGTCCCAGGATGACCCCTTCACACCTGCACCTCCTCCGCCTCGTCCTCACCGTGCTCCAGATGCATTTACGTACTCGGAGGACCACATACGCCGACGGCCTAGGGGCGGGAGGCCCAAGAGAGCGCGAGGTCCGGGACATGCGGAGTAGATACTCTTGATTTGGTGAACTTTTTATATTTAAACTGTTTTTGTATGATACTATTTTCTTTTTAATCGGTTGATCTATCGTACTGTCGTAATATTCGGATTCTACGTTGCAAAACGTTATCGTTTAACCATCTTCATACGAATTTTAGATAGAGCAATCTTCTTCGTAAAATTGAATTAAAATTTTATATGTACACAAAAGAATATGGCGAATCAATATTGCATTTGAAAACAGTCTAAATTTCAAATAGATTGTAAATCATAAATTCCAAAGGAAAATAACAAAAAAAATGGCTCTAAACATCCCGCCCACTGGCCGGGCGGGATGCCTCCCGCCCTCTGGCCGGGCGGGATGCTCCCTCAGGGACCCGTTCGCGAATAAGAAAAGTTTCTTATTCGCGAAGGGGCCCTCGGGGGGGCCTGGAAAAAGTTTTTTGAGGATCCCGCCCGCTGGTTGGGCGGGATGTCCCCGGCCCCACGCCTCCCGCCCGATGATCGGGCGGGAGGCACCCATTTTTCAAATTTTTCTCAACCGGCACCCCTTTTCCGAATTTTAATTTTTTTTAAACCCTTTTTTAAAAAAAATTCACGGATGCAAGCCTTCTGTCCGTCCGGTGTAACAGCAGGTTCCTCCAGCGGAAATCCACCCACGGATTCAGCCCATCTCATTCTCAGCCCACAAAAGGCCCATGACCAGGGCACGGGTATCGGATCCGACGGCTAGCAATGCCGCAACAGGCAGGCGAGGATGCATCGTCATCCGTTAAAATATCCAGGTCTCGTCTCGTCTCGTCTGCGCACCAAGCCCTAGCAGCAGGTAGCGAGCCGGCCGCCCCTCCTCTCCTCTCCTCTCATCTTCTGCTCCCGATCCGCATTCAGATCTCTGGCCTCGCTGCCTCGTCTCATCTATTTCGCGTTGGTTCTCCTCTCTACAGGTGGATTGGTTATCGACGGGCAGCAGCCATGAGGTATCCCCTACCCACCACCAATCTTTGCATCCCTTCTTCTTCCTCTCCAGTTTTTTTTTCCCGTCAGATTGTCCATTTGTATCTCTCTCATTATCGTGTGGTACAAGTGTTTGTGTGATTATCTCGTCGAGATAGTAGTAGGGCTTAGAGATCCCCCTGATCCTATTGTGGACCACACACCATTTTTTTCATACATAAATATAAAGAGTCATTATATAAATAGAGAAGATGTGAAACGCGTGGATTGGGTTAACAGGAGTACACTTGATCATTCTGGAATCTGGATGTTCTTGAATCGTGATCAAAATTGTTAGTTTGCAGTATCAGCCTGTTCTATAGCTTCTGAATTCGAACAAATAATCTGTTAACGATGTGCAATTCGAGGTGTGGTAGTTTCTGTTCAGTTGTGTGGTGGTCTTGTCTTGCTAACACCACGTCTACAAAATCTTTGACACTGTAATCTTTTTGACACCTGCCCTCTGCTTTTTGTTGCAGTAAGTTGCAAACTGAGGTCCTCAAGGATGCCATCTCCCAGGTCGTCTCAGAGGCCAGGGAGAAGAACAGGAAGTTCACAGAGACCATCGAGCTCCAGATTGGACTGAAGAACTACGATCCGCAAAAGGACAAGCGTTTCAGTGGCTCTGTTAAGCTGCCTCACATCCCTCGCCCCAAGATGAAGGTCTGCATGCTTGGTGATGCCCAGCACGTGGAGGAGGTACATCTCTTATGATGATGCTGTTTTCTCATCCTTTTCCTAGGACAAAATGCTATTATTATTGGATTGTGATTCTCAAAACTTGGTAGAATCTTCTTAGTATGCTGTGATTATTGTGAAATGGGGCCAACCATTTTACTGCATGTGCTAGAAAACCTGTACATTGTTCGAAATTGGATCTTAAATCTTTGAACTGAATAGATGTTGTCTTTTCTGTACAAAGTTTTTCTTTTCTGGTTCTGATGTTGTGTATCCTTCTGTTTGCAGGCTGAGAAGATCGGTCTTGATTACATGGATGTTGAAGCTCTTAAGAAGATGAACAAGAACAAGAAGCTTGTCAAGAAGCTTGCTAAGAAGTACCATGCTTTCTTAGCTTCTGAGGCTATTATCAAGCAGATTCCCCGTCTCCTTGGTCCTGGTCTCAACAAGGCAGGCAAGTATTCTGATCTGTCATCTACTGGTTGTCAGCCTCCATAGTTCGAATGAGCTTTATCTGTTCATGCTGCTATCTACCCTGTATATTCCTACTATTGTCGTTATATGTTATATACGATGGCTCTGTTATTTTTTCTGTGCAAATGTATTTGTCAGAATCATTTTGAGTACATTTTCTGTTTTGTGTATGGCATGCCCTTGGCCTTTGCATATATGTATAGGAAGATATGGCTTATTTTGGTACAGCTTAGCTGTATGCTGCAAGATGTTGAACCTTGTTGGCTGTTGCAGCTCCACATTATATATCAAACTTTATGTAATGGAAGCTCATTTCTTTACTTATTACTGGTATTGATTGTGATTATTAATCTTTGTGTTTTCATGTCATCATAGGCAAGTTCCCAACTTTGGTTACTCACCAGGAGTCTCTGGAATCAAAGGTGAATGAGACGAAAGCTACAGTCAAGTTCCAGCTCAAGAAGGTTCTTTGCATGGGTGTGGCTGTGGGCAACCTGTCGATGGAGGAGAAGCAGATCCAGCAAAACATCCAGATGAGCGTCAACTTCCTGGTTTCGTTGCTGAAGAAGAATTGGCAGAACGTGAGTCATGCATGCCTTCAGCCCTCCCTTGTTTTATTTCCTTGTTGCATCTCCTGTGTCCATATCAAGTGAGTATAGGACAGCCATCAACTGAAATTAAACCGAAGTTGACTTAGGACTGTGATTTCTATTTTGCAGGTGAGGTGCCTTTACATCAAGAGCACCATGGGGAAGCCAAACAGAGTGTTCTAAGTTGCTGCACCCATGCTCGTTTTAAACCGACGCCGTAGTCCGTAGTGGAGTTTGCTATGGGATATATGTTTATGCAGTAATCTATTCGTACTGTTTTGCAAATTTTGTGTCTGAAGTGAACAAGAGTGGCTCTATGATGCACTAGTGTTTTTCACTCTGCACTTGAGCTGACGGGACAATGTGCTTCAGGCAATCAGGCTACTACGCTGCTGCTAGTGGCATAGTTCTTGTGAATGCCTCTTTACGCTATGCTGCGTTCATGCACGTTGCACGTCTGATCTCTGGCCGTGCCCTGATTCCCCAACAATTACGTCGTCATGCGATGCAGAACGATCTTGGTGTTGTCAACTTTAATGCTAAAGGATCATGATCTTTTCAACAGATGAGTTTCTCTTGTGCGGAAAATTAAAAAAACCACCCTAGTCAAGCTTTGGTTTTGTTTTTCAGTGAAATAAGTTCTGTTTTTTTATTAAGTTTTTCTGTTGCAAATGCCCATTCACTGTCCGACGAAAGCATTAGCATGATCAAACTGACCGGTTGACGGGCTATTTTTGCATCAAAGTAGTAGGGTGGCCGGCCATTTGCAATGAAAACGACTTTTGGGTGAAACTCAAAATCGAAGTTGCATTTTTATTTTGAAAAAAGATCGAAGTTACATAATGCGCTCTGATGCTTTTGGGCTGCAGGAGGCCCACAACAGGCCCACCACGTTTCACTCGTAACTTTAACCCAACCCACGCCACGCCACGCCACGGTCGCCACGGAGCAATGTCGCTTGCGCATCCTCCGCCCTCTCTCCCTCGCCTCCGCGCCCTCCGCCGCGACGGAATCCTCTCCTCTATCGGCCGATTCCCCAGTATCCCCGGATGCCTTCCCCCCGGAAGCACTCTCCGCTCCTGTGGCCGCGCCGGACGCGCCTACTGCCTCTTCTCCGGCGGCGACAACCGCAAGAAACAGGTGCGCGCAACGCAGGCTGCTTTTCGTTTGATTGATTATCCCTCGAATTCCGCGGGGTCTTTAGTAGTTGGATTTATCTGGCAATGATTTTTGTAGGACTCGCGGGCGTGAATCCCTTCCTTATATGTGTTGATAACCGTAAATGCTAGCGCCCCAGGGTAGGGTTGAGTTGTCTGTCCATGGTACTGAACTCATTGCGCGGTAGATAATGGGATCGGCTAAATTTGCTTGCAGTATTTGGTGATGAAATGAACACCTTTATTGGGGATCTGGTGTAAATTTCTATCCGAAATCCTTTTCTAGTACCAGCTCATGCATTTCTATATAGATTTTTATTATGTGGATGTATATATTGCTGGATGCTGTAATGTAGGCAGATAGTGACCGAATCAAGTAAGATATATTGCAATGCTTATTATGCTAGTGACGTTTGCCTCCTGTTTGTTCGTTGTGGCTAATGTTTAGACAACCCAGTTGTAGCAAAATCGTACATTTCCTCGGATTCATAGGTCATATTTGGCATACGATGCTGATCTTTATACAAGAATCTGGTACTTTTATGTACAGTACTGTATTGAGCTAATACGCCGCTGATTTCTGCTAGAATACAAAATTACATGCACAATATTAGCTTATATTGAGCACAAATTTCCTCACAGGACAGAGATAGAGGAGTGCTGGAAAATCCTATGTATATAATGCTGAATGATGTAATGCAGCCACATAATATAACAAATTTGATGATAAAACTTATTCTACCAGTTCATTTCCCCTTTTGTGCACTAAACTTTGTACGATCTTGCACTTGTTGTAGCAAAACTGTACATTTCCTAGGATGTAAATGTCCCTCTTCGTCATGCACCAGTTTTCTGTTTTAAAAAGAAGTGTTAGTATTAGCTATCAGACTTAAGTAGTTCCACAGTTTTCTGCGTGGATCAAAACTGCACATATTAGAATATTGCAAAATTGAGCAAAATTTTCCCTACAGGATGAAGCAAGGAAAGCACTGGAAAATGCCCTGGGACAGAAGAAGGCAGAGTTTGACAAATGGGATGTGGAAATTGAAAGGAGGCGGCAAAGGAGGCGGCCTGGAGGTCCTGCTGCTGGTGGTGGAGGATGGTCAGGAGGAGGCCGGTGGTTCAGGTGGCTTACAAGTGGAGATTTCTGGGATGCAGCAAAACAAATTGTTCTTACAATCCTGGGCATTATCTCAGCGGTAAATACCAAACAGCCTTATAACCTTATTGAGCTCCCAATACAAATATCTCCTAACTGTTGCTCAATTTGCTTTGCAGTTTTTCCTGATTGCAAACTTCAATGTACTGGTAGCTGCTGTTATCAATTCATTGCTGCTCGTGCTGCGGACAATAAGGCGCACACTCTCCTTCATAGCTCACTGTGTTTTCCAGGATGCATTGGTTGAAAGGCCTGGACCAAAATCAAGTACCCTGCACAACAGCAATGTGGCTGCAGTGCCTGTGAAAGAAAGAGCTGGAATGTCTGTGACAGAAAGAGTTATAAAGAAATGGGGAACGGACTGAAGTAGAGCACAGTTATTCTTGTTAGCTATCATATTGTTCAGAGTTTTGCTGTTACTTTACCTGCCGTTTGTCACGTTTTAACTTCTTGTACAAGATGAAAATCTTAGAAGTTCGAATTGGTCTCTGTGAATGATATCTTGGCCATTTCACAATTTTCTTGTAGCATATGATTGATCTTATCCCTGAACTTTATCCACAATACTGAACTAAAGCAATTTTTATATCAGCTTATCCCACTCATTTTGAAGTGTGCAGAAACGTGTTTGGAATTGTTTTACTAGCAGCTGTCCTGATTCATTTTCTATGCTCTCCCATCTTGTAAAGTGAGCTCTTTTCCTATGTTTTCTGTGAGTTCTGGATCATTTATCTTTGTCTCCAAGCTTGTTCCTGAAGATGAATTATAGGCTGCTTTGCGTGGATG